>NC_091950.1:41647343-41737343 GCF_031021105.1 Erythrolamprus reginae
CTAAACAGATAGCAGATGGGAAGAAGAACACACCTTATGCAAAAGGCAAGGATAGCTGAAAATCAGTTACTGCTTTTTCAAACTTCATCCCCTGGGACATAATTCAGTATCGTTCTCTAAGAGGAAAAAACCAAACATGAGTTCTGTGCGCATTATGAGTATAAAATATCCATTATCAATCTTCAAATGTGGATGTTGATAGCATAGTTCGCATTACTATAGTATAATCAATAGACGTATGTTACTATGAAGCACAAATGATTGGTTTTTAAATGTATCGGGGGTTTAGAATATTTTTTAGTTTCATATGTTTTTAGATTTGATGGAGGTTTTTTTTAGTATTTTAAAGGTTAGATTTCTCACATGTTGTATTTTTCTTCTTGTAAGCTGCCTTGAGTCTCAGGAGAAGGGCAGCATATAAGTCTAATTAATAATAATAATAATAATAATAATAATAATAATAATAATAATAATAATAATTTCTCAACTCTGAGTCTTAGGACGGGCGGCATAGAAATCCAATATAAAAATAAATAAAATAAACTGTTAGGATAATAAAATAAGATTTGACAGTACAAAGAAGGTACACATATAGAAACCAGAGAAAATTTATGTTCAGTGTTCCCTCGATTTTCGCAGGGGATGTGTTCCGAGACCGCCCGCGAAAGTTGAATTTTCACGAAGTAGAGATGCGGAAGTAAATACACTATTTTGGCAATGAACAGTATCACAAGCCTTCCCTTAATACTTTAAACCCCTAAATTGCAATTTTCCATTCCCCGTGAGACCATGGGACCAGATCGGAATACATTGTATCATAGACCTGCCCAACAGTCAAGGTAACACCGTGGTACATTCAACACATTTTCAACCTGTTTTCACCAACACTATCCTAACAAACTGAGGGGGGGGGGAGTACATAAGATAAACACCTCATTGTTGATTCCATCTTGCAAGTGGTGTCTGCGTGGTAGAGGGGCCGCATGTCAGCTCCAACAAGACATCCGGCTCAGAGCTGGCATTCAAGGCAGAGGAATGGGACATTGTGAAGCCGATATGCAGACCTGGGCGCTGGCAGATGACATCAGCCAAGGCAGCAGCCATTTATCACCTGGGAGTTGGAGACGCATTCTGATTGCTTGCACAGACGAGAGAGGGATTATGCTGGGCATTGACAGCAGGCGTTTATCAGCTAGGAGTTGGAGACAGAGTGATTGTACTGGGTGTTGGCTACAGAGACAAACTGCTACTTTGGATTGAAAGGTGACTGAGCGTGTGGGAGTTGTGCGTGGAGAATAAAGATGGTGGGAGGAACACAATGTATGAGATGTATGATTGTTTTTATATTAAGGGGTTTAAATTGTTTTAATAATTGGATTTGTACTTTTCTGTTGTTGTGAGCTGCTCCGAGTCTTCAGAGAGGGGCGGCATACAAATCTAATAAATAAAAAATAAAATAAATAAATAAAACAATACACAGGTTTGACACAAGCTTCACTTTGAATGTTTATCAATTTGTGCCAGAGAAGCCTGATAAAACCTGGATGCAAATCAGAATTGTTTCTACAGAAGCTTATTCCAGAATCTGACAGGCAACACAAATCACTTTAAACCAGTGCTTCTCAAATAGTGGGATGAGCCCAGTGGAGGGCTACCAAAATCTTTACTACCACACTGTGGGCGTGGCTTATGCAGGATGCCCAGCATTTTCTTCCAACATCTTTCAGTGCAAATTGGGTGCCCTGGGATGGAGATCCATTTTTGCTATCCCCTGCATTCCGCCCCCCCCCCATCGTCCAGGCAGTAGCCCACACCTGGCTGTGCCCCCAGGGAGTGCAGAGCAATGCCAGGGGGGCATGTGACCCTGGGGATCATGCTTTTTTTGCCACAAGGTGTAGGACGCATGAGCCGGGGTGGCGCAGCAGGTAGAGTGCTGTACTGCAGGCCACTGAAGCTGACTTGTAGATCTGAAGGTCAGCAGTTCAAATCTCATCACCGGCTCAAGATTGACTCAGCCTTCCATCCTTCCAAGGTGGGTAAAATGAGGACCCCGATTGTGGGGGCAATAGCCTAGCTCTGTTAAAAAGTGCTATTGCTAACATGTTGTAAGCCGCCCTGAGTCTAAGGAGAAGGGCGGCATAAAAATCGAATAAATAAATAAAATAATAAATAAATACCTGACACTTGTACTGATACCTCCGTCGCATTCCTCGGCATTGTGTCCAGGGCAGCCTGTTCTAAAAGAAAATGTCTCGCGAGTTCAAGAAGTTTATTTGAACTCGTGAGATGTTTTCTTTTAGAATGGGCTGCCTGGACACAACGCCGAGGAACGTGATGGAGGTACCAGTAAGAGTGTCAGGTAGGACGCACGTTTCACAGTGGGGTGCAATTTGGGGACTGTTTACAGCGGCGGTGGAGAGTTGGAGGTGCCAAATGTTTACTTTTTCCTGTAACAAAATAATTGAGAATCACTGCTTTAAACCCAACCTGCATTTGGTAGTGAATTTCAATTGGAAGGACAGCATCAATCAAAAGGCAATCACCACTTTTAAAAAATCACCGATGAGTACTCACTGAAGACCTATATTACAAACAATGTTTTTTATATATACTGTTTTTTATGAGATTATTAATTTAAACTGGAACTGGATGGGTGGGCATTGGATTTGGTATTGTGTACTGTACTGTTTTTTATTATTGTTGTGAGCCGCCCCGAGTTTGCGGAGAGCGGCGGCATATAAATCCAATAAACCTAAACCTAATAGCAATGCAACTTTTTCCCAACATTGTCACACCCATTGCTGAAAGCAGTGTTTTTCAACCAATGTGCCGCGGCACACTAGTGTGCCGTGAGACATGGTCAGGTGTGCCAAGGGGGAATTAAATATTGGTCTCCAAACTACGGCCCGCGTGCTGGATATATATATTATAGGTACTGTGTTAGAGTGTCATCTCGTGTCATTTTGGTTGGTGGTGTGCCCCAGGATTTTGTAAATGTAAGAAATGTGCCGCGGCTCAAAAAAAGGTTGAAAATCACTGGCTTAAAGGACAACACTAAAGAACATATCAGAATTTCTAGTGCATCAGTACTGCCATCTGTTGTCAATTTATTACATTGGATGAATAACTTTCCATTCAACCCTTGTATAGGAAGCAAGTCATTTTCACACCACGATACTGGCTGCTAAAGTATACAAATAAGTTGCATTTCCTCCTTATATATTGCAGTCAGTTGGCGATGTATGTGTCTAATCTTACACTCCCAAGCCATTTCCATTAGGGAACTCCCATCCCTTGTGCTGAGTCAAGCCTTGGATGGACCCTCAAAACATCACTGAGTGGTATCATATTTGCTTTCCTCCACTTTCCAAAACTCTCTGTCCTGTGAAGCTACCATCCAACTTTCAGGCTATGGGAACTTTTCACCATTACTTTGATTTGCTGTAATTTTGCTAATCTGTTTCCCAGATAGACAAACCCACAAAGCCAAGTTGATTAGCCTCTGGGCAGGTAGCTCCCTGTTCAGTTTATTATAAATTGTGTGCCTCCGATGACATCATGCCAGAGAACTGAAATAGTCAGATGGTAAAGGAATCAGGAGCAGGGTTTTTTTTAGAGGCTCAGCGAAGCAAACTTCCCCAGATGAGACATTGCAACATTTCCAGGCCTGATAGGGGAAAAAAAAGTGACATCATGTTCAAGTGAGCTTTAAAAGCAAACCAGGTGCTGAGGGATACTGGGAAAGATTACGAGCTGCCAATAGGCAGAAAGCTGGATTTAATGTTTTCTGTATTTGCAAGGAATTGTAATCATATCTATGGTGAAATCAAGTTCTGGTGGATATTATTACCTTCCCTGAAATTATATGAATTCACTATCCAAACATTATACAGTGGTACCTCTATTTACGAACTTAATTCCGTGACTAGGTTCTTAAGTAGAAATGTTTGTAAGAAGAAGCAATTTTCCCCATAGGAATCAATGTTAAAGCAAATAATGTGTGCGATTGGGGAAACCACAGGGAGGGTGGAGGCCCTGCTTCCTCCCAGGAAATTCCTAGAGAGGCCACATGGAGACTCCTTCCCACCTTTTCCGGCCCTGTTTCCTCCCAGGAGATTCCTAGAGAGGCCCCATGGAGGCTTCTCCCTGCCTTTTCTGGTTACAATTTCGGAGGCTTGGTTTGTAAGTGGAAAATGGTTCTTGAGAAGAGGCAAAAAAAATCTTGGACACCAGGTTCTTAGGTAGAAAAGTTTGTAAGTAGAGTCATTCCTAGGTAGAGGTACCACTGATTACCTGATTAGGTAGAGGTACCTTGTGTGTGGGAATGGATGCACGCCCATTCATATGTACGGACCGACTAAGGCACTTATGTTCTATGCGTGTATAAAGATAATATATCAAGGTAAGGCAAGAGAAAGGGCTATATCATTCATTCAACAAATGTCTGTTTCTTTTTGTGCTCTTTAATGATGTTTAAATCATTCCTCCAAACAAGAATAAAAGCGTGACAAGTAGCTGTCTTGTACTTTGGTGGCAGTCCTATCAACCATTTCCTCCCACTTGTGGTTGTATGGCTGTAACTTGCTGCTTGTATCCTTAAGATTTTTATTAATATTGATTGTTTCCTGATTGCTTATTTGACCCCCACGACAATCATTAAATGTTGTACCTCATGATTCTTGATAAATGTATCTTTTTCTTTTATGCACACTGAGAGCATGTGCACCAAGACAAATTCCTTGTGTGTCCAATCACACTTGGCCAATAAAGAATTCTATTCTATTCTATTCTATTCTATTCTACTATGGAGCTAAAAATATGATTTTCCCATTTCAATCTGAAGGATCTATTTCATACACCATTTCAGACACCAGTAGGCAAAATAGGTCATGTGGAACAGAAATTCTCCCTCTCTGTGATATCCTTGTGTAAGACAGCTCGGGGAGCATTTAACGGAGGGAAATCTTCTTCTGAACTCAGAAGAGCATCTGTCAATCAAGTAGAAAAAATTGGGTCAGACATCCAAAGGAATTTAGTTTTGCCCAAGTTAGCTTTCTGTATTTGTGGCAGGGGAGATCATAAACCAACCTAGCCAATTCTCAACCATTCATTCTAAGGGAGTAGAAATAAAATATAAGCCAAACAAATAAATATGATAAGTCATGATGTACAGCCCTTTGAAAGTTCCAGGATTTATTTTCACTGGATAAATATTGCAGAAGTTTGAAAGACAATCGCCTTTCTTTTCTAAACCAGATCAGAATCAGTTGTAGGATGCAGCAGGATATATCTGCAGAAAGCAACATCAATCTATTGGCGAGATAGTAGTGATGAAAAAGGAAGTATTTAGCCATAGTGTCAAGCACAAGAGAAGATAAAGTGAGTGAAAAGACCATTTCTTTTGGCGTCTCCTCATTCTGAATATCGTCCCATTCAAGCTGATAAATCACAGTAAATTTTAGAACTGGTGCCCGCGCATGATTAGTTTCATCCCTTCTTTCTGTGTCTCCTTTTTTTGGGGTAGGGTGGGAACTTAAAAAAACAAAGCAAGAAATGTCAAGGAAAGAAAAACATTTTCAAACCCACATGTTCTCTAGCAGCCAACCTCCCGATAAGCAGGAAACGGCATCAGATAAACAATCAAGGAACCATCAAGGAACCAACCACACCCAATCAAGATTCTCAGAACAAGCTATTAGATATAAACAACCAGTAAACTCCATTCCCCCAAGCACTGTTGGAATGACTTATCTAGCTTGCTAACAACACAACTGCAGAAAAACAACCATGATTATGGTAGGGTAAGAGCTAGAGAAACATTTTAATTTGTTATGTAATGATAATAGAACTATCAACTTAGGGAAGGATTTGGAGAGTAGATGGGAAGGAAGGAGAGAAAGGGGAGAGAGCGAAGAAAGAGTAGAAAGAGGTAGGAAGGAGAAGGGAATGGTAGTAGGGAGAAGGAGTAAGAAAGTAGGTAGTAGAGGCGGAATAGCCATCTGAGATAGGAGGGAAGTGGAGAGAAGAGCGTTGGATTGAAAAAACAATATAAAGTAAAATGTGATCTAGTTTATTGTATTTCGATAATTATCTATATTTATTAAGATGTATTGAAAGTATGTGAAGTTGTATGTTGAATGTATGTTGAATGGATACTTTTGGAAAGGAAAAAGAAATTCTAGCTAATGTTTTTTCTTTTGAAAATATGCTTTCACAAGTTTGCTCCAGTCAGGGCAAGAGTAACTTTTGTTACAGATGATGCCTGCGCCTGTTTAAAACAACTTAGTCCTTTTCTTTGTGATTATCTTCGAAAATTAAGATGAAATTGAGAAATGTCAGGAAAACAATGGCAAACTCTGGAATCCCATTTTACTAGCCAGTATTTGCAAAGAACAGAAAAAGTTCTAAAGAATACTTATGCTAGGATATATTGGCTGAAGTCACACATTATGCTAAATCATGAAGAATGACTTATAGACCTAAAGACTCAACCTAAACCTAAACTCAGTAATCTGCTGAGTTAAAACTAAGTTAATTAATATGTAGCCTAATGAAGTGCATGAACCCAGCTACCAGAGGTCAGAAATATAATATTTTTGGTACTTTGGTACTTTGGTCAGCTTCCTATCTACATCGCCAGGCATGGGGCAACTAATGTGTCCCCTTCTATGACCATTAACAGTTATGTATGGTTGTGACTATATAGTATTGATTGTTTTTTTAAGATAATGGGTTTTTAGTTATAGTTTTACCCATTAGATTTATATTGTACTGTTTTATTGCTGTTGTGAGCCACCCCGAGTCTTCAGAGAGGGGTGGCATACAAGTCTAATAAATAATAATAATAATAATAATAATAATAATAATAATTATTATTATTATTATTATTATTCCTACAATGCTTCGATGCAGAACCCTACCTGAGAAAACACAGCTCTGTTTTTGAATGCAAATGTTCATCAGCTATAGCAGTCCAGATTTTTTTATTATTACAGCAAGATATTTCGGCTTGGCAGGCAGTGAAGATCAATATGTTCACACATCCACCAGGGAAGGGCCCATAAATGAAACCAGAGCAGGTGCAAAATCTTTGCCGGCGTGTTTAGTCTACCTTCTCTTTCCCTGCTACTGTGGGAAAAACGATACAAGTCCCGTTTCTGTAAGCTGCCAGCCTCCAGATGTGCCAACCAGGCAAGACTGCCACTGCCACTCTGGTGTTGTTCCATGTGCAGCTGTGCATGACCGGTGATTGGGTGCACATCCCTGTGCAAGATTTGGCATCTGCGCATGCTCTCGTATGTGAGATTTCACCGATTTTGGGCATTTTTTACTTCCATGCATGCGCAGGAGCAAAGAAATTGATGAAAATTGTTGGAATCTCATGCGCACGAGCATCCTCGCATGAGATTTGGCTTCTGCACATGCTCTCGTACGTGAGATTGCATTGGTTGCTGATCAGTTTTCGGTCACAATTCAAAGTGTTGGTTTTGACCTATAAAGCCCTTCATGGCATCGGACCAGATTATCTCCGGGACCGCCTTCTGCCGCACGAATCCCAGCGACTGATTAGGTCCCACAGAGTGGGCCTTCTCCGGGTCCTGTCAACTAAACAATGCCGTTTGGCGGGACCCAGGGGAAGAGCCTTCTCTGTGGCAGCCCCGGCCCTCTGGAACCAACTCCCCCCAGAGATCAGAATTGCCCCCACCCTCCTTGCCTTTCGTAAGCTCCTTAAAACTCACATCTGCTGTCAGGCATGGGGGGGACTGAGATATTCTTTCCCCCTAGGCCTTTACAATTTATGCATGGTATGTCTGTATGTATGTCTGGTTTTATAATAAGGGTTTTTTAGTTGTTTTAGTATTGGATTGTTACATGCTGTTTTTATCACTCTTGTTAGCCGCTCCGAGTCCACGGAGAGGGGTGGCATACAAATCCAATAAATAAATAAATAAATAAATAAATAAATAAATAAATAAATAAATAAATAAATAAATAAATAAATAAATAAATAAATAAATAAATAAATAAATAAATAAATAAATAAATAAATAAATAAATAAATAAATAAATAAATAAATAAATAAATAAATAAATAAATAAATAAATAAATAAATAAATAAATAAATAAATAAATAAATAAATAAATAAACAAACAAACAAACAAACAAACAAACAAACAAACAAACAAATGCATGAATGCATGAATGAATGAATGAATAAATAAATAAAATAGTAAAGTAAAGTAAAGAAAAATAAAATAAAATAAAATAAAATAAAATAAAATAAATAAATATTTCACTGATTTTGGCATCTTTTTACTTCCGCGCATGCGCAGAAGCAAAAAAGTTGCCAAAAATTGGTGAAATCTCATGCAGGCGAGCATCCTCGCATGAGATTTGGCTTTTTGCGCATGTGCAGAGGCCAAATCTTGTGCGCCTGCCTGCCTACCAGTCCACGCATACAGCTCCATTTTCCCTACCACACTATAGAGTGGCCCATATTGGTGGGAGCCCAATACAGGTGCTAACCTATTCTGATCTGTAACTAACCCAATCATGACAGGGATGATAGGAGTTGTAGTCCAGCAGGATTGCAATGAACTGACCAGAGAAAACTATTGCTACCCTGTTTCCCCGAAAATAAGTCACCCCCAAAAGTAAGACATAGGAGAGGTTTTGTAGAATTGCCTAATATAAGGCATCCCCCAAAAGTAAGACGTAGGAGATGTTTTGTTTCGCAGCATTCCCGAACAGAACATATATAACATATATTTGGAGAAAGTATAATAGTTGTACATGGAAATAATGGTATGGTAGTGTTGTGATTCCGTCTGAGGCCCCTCAGGGAACGGCTGACCCTCTGCCGTCTCTCTGCTCAGAGGGGGAGGATGAGGAACAGGGAATGGCTGACCCTCTGCCGGCTCTCTGCTCAGGGGGGGAGGATGAGGAACAGGAGGGAGACGAGGAGGAGGAATCTCAGCCCGAGGGGGAGCTCTCCCCAGCAAGCAGCCTGGATTCTTTAGATGACCAAGCACAAGGAATAATAGATTTCCGGCAGATAAGGGCAACCCAACGAAGGGGACAATTAGCCAGGTACTTCAAGCACTGAATGGGCAACAGCTGGGTTTGGGTGTGGTGCTCTCCGGAAAGGCTAAAAAGGCAGACCCACCCTTCCTGGTTTGTGGAGAATTATCTTTGGGAGTCGTGAGACCTGGCTGTGATCTTTGGCGTCTTGGAATTCTGGCTTGTGACTTTGAATACTGAAACCTTGAGGGGAAAAGGTGGGTGTGCCAGCAAGAGGTCTGCTGTGAAGGCTCATAGCCTGCCTGTGGGGAAGAACAGGTTTTCCTCTGTGTTTATTTTCAAATTATAAAGTGCTTTTGTTTCTACCAGCGTGTCTGGCTGTTTTTTCCAGTTGGTGCTGAAGTCTGGGGGCACCCAGACAGAACAGGTAGTAGTAAGAAATTCTTGATAGGATTCACAGTTTGTCTGGTTATGCTGGTTTGTGATGACAACTACTGTACAGTGTATAATAAATGTTCTTTTTTTGTGTGTTCAGCAATAAATGTGAATACTTCTTAATTGGGGAAAAAAATAAGACACCCCCTGAAAATAAGACATAGCACATCTTTGGGAGCAAAAATTAATATAAGACGCTGTCTTACTTTCGGGGAAACAGGGTAGGCACTGCCTGAAGCTCAGTACTGGAAGAACAATCCCTCAGTAAATAAGGACTGTTTGCCTTAGTGATCATTGACAGCATTCCTTTACTGATTAGATATATTGGTCAACAAATGCTATGCAAATATAGCCTGAGTTGGCACTGGAGTGATTAGCCTACTGCTCACAATCACTGAAAGAACTACAAGTGTAAACAGAGTAATTATTTGGCAATTTACTGCTTGGGACTGAGGGGTGGTGGCAGATCCCTGGATGCTAAAAAGGCGAAGTAGGCCTTGCCGAGAGCAAGAATAGTATCTGCTGTTGGGATAGAGTTACAAGGGCAAGCGTTCCCCTTGCACAATTCAGTCACCTGCTGGGATTAAGGAAGAAAATGTCCTCTCCTCTCCTATGGGCTGTTACTACTCAACAGAGGGACATTCTGAAAGTCTTGAATTTCCCCTGTGACATGCTTGGAATGCCTGGAGGACAGACAGGTGATTTTTTTAAAAATTGGACTCCTCTGGTACTCTTCTCATGGGTTTTTTATGCTGGCTGTCCTCTACTCCCAAGATTTCAAATCCAGACTCCAAGTGTATATTATTCTCTTTGCAACCTAGCGTTCAGACTTCTATACAAATCTAATAAATAATAATAATATTTCCCATTGGATAAGTATTGGATTGGAGATTGACTTGAAGTCTGGGTTTACTACCAGTCAACTGAATTGTATATTGAGCTCTTTCCCCCCCCCTCTGGTTGACCTATCCAGATTCCTAAGAGGTCAGTAAGGGGCAAGTACAAGTGCACTAGAGTGCCTTCCGTCCCCTGTCCTATTGCTCTCCTATATCTCCTATACCTTTCTTCTATTCCTATATCTTTTCTTCTATTCTTTCATTGATATGTTCTATTACTATACCTTCTTTTCTATTATTTCTTAGATATATTTTACTATGAGTATCTCCTCTATAACCTTCAGCATGTATTTTACTATGTGTGTATATATATATATACCCACTAAAACCCTCATTGTGTATTAGACTAAATAAATAAGTAAGTAAGTAAGTAAGTAAGTAAGTAAGTAAGTAAGTAAGTAAGTAAGTAAGTAAATAAATAAATAAATAAATAAATAAATAAATAAAAACTTCTGATATTACCTACATCTAGAAGAACTATAACCTATCACCAAACTGCATCCGTATATGGCTATTTTGAACTATTATTGTATTTTCAATAGAGAGTAAGGAACCGCTAGTCCTCCAGATATTTTAAAAACTGAACGTGGTATGCCTTCAACTATAAGAGAGTTTGTTGAATGATGACCCTCAGCAGGCCAATAGTGAGGGAGGTTGGCATTAAGGACTCACCAATAGGCAGAGCAGTTTTACAGAGCCCCAAGCCCCCACCCATTGAATATATCAATGATGGTGAACTGTGGCACGCAGAGCCATATTTGCTGGCACACGAGGCATTGCCTTAGCTTAGCTCCAGTGCGCACTAGCAAGCTAATTTTCAGCTCACATAGAGGCTCTGGGAAGGCATTTTTGGCTTCCAGAGGGCCTTGGGGGAGGGTGGGGGGGGGGGCATTTCCACTCTCCCCAGGCTCTTTGGAAGCCTCTGGAGCCTGGGGAGGGTGAAAATTGGGCATACTGGGCTCACCGGAAGTCGGGAAATGGGCCATTTCCTGCCTCCAGAAGGTCTCTGGAGGAGGCAGGGGAAACCATTTTTATCCTCACCAGACATTGAATTATGGGTGTGGGCGTTCGCGCATGTGCAATAGCATAAGCACATGGACTTTTGGCACCTGAGGAAAAAAACGGTCGCCATCACTGGAATATGGTTTACAGTTCAATATACACAAACAAAAGGTTCTCGTCCTGTCTGCTATTAGAGGGAAAACAGCAGAACAGAAGCAAGTTTTAGTCATGACAACTAAGATTGCCTTCAGAATCTGTGTGCTTATAAAAAATTTACCTCATGAGATTCTGAGGACAAATTATATTTGGCTACCATGGTAGGCAGACGAGATGCACCACTCTGTTAAGTCTAGTCCTGCATATCTGCCTCCTACTCAGAGCTAATTTTTAAAATTTGGGCTCCAGCCTAACAAATTTAGGAAATGTCACTTCCTTGGTAGCTCAAATGCTGAAGCTCACGATAACATCTATCACAGAAGCTCCACTTCACATTTGCGTCCATATAATCAGACTGTGCCTGGTTTTATGGGGAAAAAAAAGGTATGAATCCCTTCAGGCAATGGAATCACTCTCACTGACCGGTTGATCCCAGCCTCAATTTTGGGACAAATGTGCAGATGGAACCAAATCCTATTGTCACCTCTTCATGGGCCTTGTTGGCGACCCAGCTAGATGTGCAAATCTAGAACCTCCCCCCCTCCTTCCTTCCTTCTTGGCAAAGGAGGCTGCCTACTGATTCAGTTAGGATTAATTGGAAGTAGAATGTGGGGAATGCTTGTGGGCTTGCCAGCTGGGCAAACTATGACCCTAATAGGTTCCATCCGCCTTTGCATTCCAGAAAGCATTTTTCTTCCTTGTAGGATTAGCAGGCTGCTTCTGCAATGTCTCCAGCACCTGCTTGAACCTTTGCATAACAGCTGATTGTACGGCCACAACTGTCAGTGCCATCCATTGAGCATCTCCGGTCAACTGCTTGCATCCTGTCCCATCCTGCGTTTTCTGAGTGCAAAGCCTTATTATTATTAATTTTGCAAGGCTGGTTGGAGAAGTCAGGCCATGACTGCCGGATTTACCTCAGATGCGTACAAGATGACCCTTTGTGACTGACTATGGAATTATTTTATATTTTATTTTATTTTATATTTTATTTTATTATATATTTTATTTTATTTATTTTACTTATTTTATTATTTTATTTTATTATTTTATTTTATATTTTATTTTATTTTATTTTATTTTATTTTATTTTATTATTTTATTTTATTTTATTTTATTTTATTTTATTTTATTTTATTTTATTTTATTTTATTTATTTTATTTTTTATTTTATTTTTTTAATTTAATTTAATTTAATTTAATTTTACTTTAACTTTGTATCTCTTGTGTGCTCATATGTTGCTGTGGTTGAAGCTGAAGTAGTTACTGACAGGAAAGATGTTGTAGCAGATGATTTTATGGGCTATGCTTAGTTTGTGTTTAAGGAGACGTTACTCTAAACTTTCTAAACCTAGGATTGTAAGTAGTTGTGTAGGGTATTCTGTTGCGAGTGGAGGAGTGGCGGGGTCTTCTAGCAGTGGAGGGCTCTTCTTGTAGGTTTTCAGCAGGTCTTCCCCTTCCTTCTACAGCTGTTAGCTAAGGAACAGCAGGAATCTTCTTATTTCCAAGATAGCCTTCATTCATCACATTAGAACCATCAGCTCCCCGGTGAGCCATGGGCTCGTTTGCTTTAGATTTCCATCTACTCTATCAACAGCTCCATCTTCCATGCCTCCATCATGGATACATAAGTGTTAAAGTTACTCAACTAAAAACACAGGGTAGCCAGGTGTCTTTTTCAATCAAGGACCGTCTATTTCTATAGCAATCATCAACACACAACCTCCTGGATAACTCATTTTTGGTTTCAAGGCATTCTCTCCAACGGTATGATCTAATGGGGTATGAATTAATCTCACCATATGGTTAACAAGGCTACAGAACATGTTAAGGTGACCGCTTATGCATCGCAAATGCACTCCCGTTAAAAATGAGATGAACAGAAGATGTGCATTTCTAAGTTATATACAATAATTCTGCTTTCCAGCATCAAAGACCATATGTCTGCAGACCGATTTTGTCTTTTTTTAAAAGATTCCTTTGATTAAAGAAAAAAAGGGACGTTGGCAAAGTACCAGTTGCAAGCCTGTTTTTCTCCACAATGCTTCAGGACCTCTCTTGGGTCCCTGGGACATACATGAAAATAAAACGGTGGATGGCATTCAATTCAATTCAATTCAATTTATTAGATTTGTATGCCGCCCCTCTCTGAAGACTCGGGGCAGCTCGCAACAATAATAAAAACAATATTCCACCGAAAACAAATCTAATATTAAAAAGCACATAAAATCCTATCATATTTAAAAAAGCAAACAACATATACATACCTAAACATAAATATAAAAACACCTGGGGGAAAGGTGTCTCAACTCCCCCATGCCTGGCAGTATAGATGGGCATAGTTCCCTCTAAGCTGAGCAGTGAGCAATCGCTCACTTAAAAATCATCATCAACTCAGAGTTTTCCAAACCTGCCCAGAAGCCGAGAGGGAAAGAGTGAGAGGGAAGGAGAGAGAGAGGAAGAGAGGAGGAGAGAGAAACAGATAGAAAAAAGAGAGGAAGGAAAGGAGAAAGAAAAAGAATGGGAGTAAGGAAGAGAGAAAGAAAATCAAAATCTAGTTTGAAACTAGCTCAACTATTTAAGTGGCATTTTGATATTGATAGAGTTGCCCTCTTATGAGCTCACTGTTATAGACACACAGTACAGTATTTTATTTTGAAATTCTCTGAGGCAAAACAGGGTGGGTTTTTTATTTGTTTGTTTGTTTGTTTGTTTATTTATTTATTTGTTTATTTGTTTATTTATTATTTCTGTGCCGCCCAGTCCCGAAGGGACTGCCGCTCAAACGCTATACTTTTCCGCCCCCCCCCCCCAAAAAAAATTAGAGGGAACACTGTAGGTGGGTCTTGAATAATTTACGAAAGACAAGGAGTGTGGGGGCAGTTCTAATCTCCGGGGGGAGTTGATTCCAGAGGGCCGGGGCTGCCACAGAGAAGGCTCTTCCCCTGGGGCCCGCCAAATGACATTGTTTGGTCGCTGGGACCCGGAGAAGGCCAATTCTGTGGGGCCTTATTGGTTGCTGGGATTCGTGCGGTAGCAGGCGGTTCCGGAGGTACTCTGGTCCAATGCCATGCAGGGCTTTAAAGGTCATAACCAACACTTTGAATTGTGACCGGAAACTGATTGGCAGCCAATGTAGGCCACGGAGTGTTGCAGAAACGTGGGCGAATCTAGGAAGCCCCACGATGGCTCTCGCCCCCGCGTTCTGCACGATCTGAAGTTTCAAAACACTTTTCAGAGGTAGCCCCATGTAGAGAGCGTTGCAGTAATCGAACCTTGAGGTGATGAGGGCATGAGCGACTGTGAGCAGTGACTCCCTGTCCAAACAGGGGCCGCAACTGGTGCACCAGGTGGACCTGGGCAAACGCCCTCCTCGCCACAGCCGAAAGATGATGTTCCAATGTCAGCTGTGGATCGAGGAGGACGCCCTCTCTGAGGGGGTCAATAGTTCCTCCCCCCCCCCTGGGATAATGGACGGACAGATGGAATTGTCCTTGGGGGGCAAGACCCACAGCTACTCCGTCTTGTCTGGGTTGAGGTTGAGTTTGTTGACACCAATCCAGGCCCCAACAGCCTCCAGGCACCGACACATCCCTTCCACTGCTTCGTTGACTGGACATGGGATGGAGATGTATAACTGGGTATCATCGGCATCATTCTATTAGCACTATCATCTGCCCTCTCCCAACCATTATCAAGTTAATAGTTTCCTGGAAGGCTAGAGTAGATGAGGAGGATCAATCTTGCTTATTGCTTAACTGCTTTTTTCTTGGGAGCAGCCTTCATTTTCACCTTCTCAAATGTAGCTACCAACCAACAAATTAGGAGAATCTGCTTTTAATAAATGTGGATATCAATACCTGCAGGTATATAATGCATAGCCACAGAATGTTTCCATCTTTATGACCTTGTTCGGCTAATGGTAGGAAGTATAAATTGCTGAATCTTTGTTAACATTTTGCCTTTTTCATGGAACAGTTGGTGTACTGATTTTCCCCCCTCTTTTCTTTAAAATACATTGAAATGAGCCCTTTGATAACAGTTTATTCTGACACCAATTCTATATCTCAAGGCTACCTATTTTTAATGATCCTTGGTGACTTGCTGTATGCATCCTTCTTTGTTTTCATTGGTTACTTCTTCTATTTTTTCTCTCTGGAATTCTTTGCAATTATACTTTTTATATTCTTTAGAAAGTAGTTTAACCCTCACTAGTTTGGGGGAGGTTGGAAATTTATTTATTTATTTATCTTAATTGGATTTGTATGCCGTCCCTCTCCGACGAATATGGGCGGCTCACAGCACATAATAAAACAGTAGAAAAACAATCCAATTAATAACATAAACAATTGCTAAAATTTTCTAATTTTAGAGCTTCAATTAACAACTCATACAACTGTCATACTAGGAAACATTCATTGGTCAGGGGGAAGCTCTAATAACCCCAGGCATGGTGACAGAGATGAGTTTTTAAACTCTTTCAGAAGGCAAGGAGGGTGGGGGCAGTGCGAATCTCCAGGAGGAGTTGATTCCAGAGGGCCTCCCCCCCAGAGAAGGCTCTTCCCCTAAGTCCCACCAGCCAACATAGTTTGGTCGACGGGACCCTAAAGAGACCAACTCTGTGGGACCTCACGGGTCGCTGGGATTCGTACGGCGAAAGGTGGTCTCAGAGACAGTCTGGTCCTATGCCACGTAGGGCTTTATAGGTCATAACCAACACTTTGAATTGTGTGCAGAAACAGATTGATAGGCAATGCAGTCTGTGAAGTGATAATGAGATATGGGTATCTCTTTGGAAGGCCCAAAACTGTTCGCACGGCTGCATTTTGGATGACCTGAAGTTTCCAAACACTCTTCAAAGCTAGCCCCATGCAGAGAATGTTGTGGGGGAGCCTCTATGACAACAAGGAAATTCTTTTGGATGACTTTCATCCTTAAGTCAAAGAACAAATTCTCAAAAGAGAAGTAAAAGAGCAACCAAGATGATTAAGGGATTGGAAACCAAGACTTACAAAGAGAGACTGAGGGAACTGGGCATGGATAGCCTAGAGAAAAGGAGGGCCAGAGCGGACATGATAGCAGTCTACAAGTATACGAGGGGATGTCATAGAGAGGAGGGGATCACTTTATTCTTCAGGGCACCAGAGGGCCGGATGAGGAACAACGGCTAGAAGTTGACCAAGGAGAGATTCAACATGGAGATAAGAAGGAACTTCCTGATGGTCAGAGCGATCAACCAATGGAACAACCTACCAGTGGACATTGTGAACTCCAACACTCTGGACATTTTAAAGACAAGATTGAACTGCCACTTGACTGGTGTAGTAAAGGGTTCCTGCTTGGGCAGGGGGTTGAACTCGATGGCCTTCATGGTCCCTTTCAACTCTAACAATAAATAAATAAATAAACTTTGAGTCCCTGTACATGTTGTAGGAAGAAGGTTGTGTTGCCTTTCTCTTCTCCACTGATTGTCTCCACAAATACTCCGCTTACTTACTTCTCACTCCTTACTACCCAATTTGTGAACAGGCTTACTTCTGTTCATGAATTTGGCAAAAGAAAAGGAAGCCTGAAATACTTGGCCAGTTGAGACTTTGGAGCTTCTGGCTGTACAAAATCTGTCTACCCGAGCTTATGATTATGGAGTAAGGGAAGAGTAAGTGTTGATCTGCTGTAAAGGCGGATCAATAGTGATCATCCTTAAATTGAAACCAGAGCAGATAGTGCATTTCTCTTCATTGCTGAAGACAGTCAAGATGGATTGGTTAGAACAGAAGGTCATCCTTCCTGATGGCAGTGGACCTGCTAAAAGCAAAGAGAGATTCTTTAGAGTTCTACGGGCCTTTTATGTCTATGCTTATATGTGTGGGTGAACACACACACACACAGAGCTATGATGACCAATCATTTCTGCAATGATTGATTTCCACAGCTGAAAAACAGGATTACACCTCCCTTTTTTTTGCCACAGGAGACCGGCATGATGGATGAGTTCTTTCAAGGATTACACTACAGATAGAGTTGTCAACAGCATGAGTTGTTTTTATTCCCCCACTTCCTCACATCTGTAGAGATAACACAAAGCAGGGCCAATTAATTGTGGTTTCCTGGTGGCATCTGGTTATGATGCCTCCCTCCTTGTGAGTTCTTCCATGGGCTGTAAAGTTAGCACCAGGTCTGGTTTCCTCCCTGCTGTGCCTCTTTGGCTTTCTATTCTCCATTTGTTTCTGCTCAAAGTTCCTCGAGCGGGGGTGGAGGTGGGTGGGTGGGTGAGGCAGGATTTGGTATCATCTGCACATTCAAGTCTTCTGTGCAGTGCCTGGAGAAAATCCAGCTAAACAGGTTTGGATCTGGCCAGTAGTCAGACATGGAAGGCTGCCCGAGGGCTAAATAACATATTACACACCATCCCGTATAACTTTTTCCAGATGTTTCCTTTTTGGAAAAGAAAAACCTCAACAAACCAAAAATAAACCATAAACCAAGTAGGGCAGACAACAATCAAGATCTGAGTCCTTGGATGGGAAGAATTGCTCAGTTTAACTTTTTCAATGCTTTATTTTATTTATTTATTTTATTTATTATTTAGATTTGTATGCCGCCCCTCTCCGCAGACTCTCTTTCTCTTCCTAATTTTGTTTCTCCCCCCCAAATTTGTATTTATTTATTTGTTTATTTACTGTATTTGATTGGACTTATATGCTGCCCTTCCCCAAGGACTCAATTTGTACAGAATACAAAAACAAATTCAAATTCAAAGTCCAATATTAAATAATTTTAAAACCCAATTGGTAATCGGGGAAAAATCCATTTAAAAACTTGAAAAACTACTGAAAGAGTAGTAGATGCTTGGAACAAACATCCAGCAGACGTGGTTGGTAAATCCACAGTAACTGAATTTAAACATGCCTGGGATAAACATATATCCATCCTAAGATAAAATACAGGAAATAGTAAAAGGGCAGACTAGATGGACCATGAGGTCTTTTTCTGCCGTCAATCTTTTTAGCCCTTTTTAACAGAGCCAGCATATTGGCCCCCAAATCCAGGTCCTCATTTTACCCACCTCGGAAGGATGGAAGGCTGAGTCAACCTTGAGCTGGTGATGAGATTTGGATCACAGACGTGCAGATCTACAGTCAGCTTTTTAGTGGCCTGCAGTATTGCAGTCTATCCACTGTGCCACCTCGGCTTGAGTATCAAACAATACTCAAATGATCTGACTCTAAGATCAAGAACTAGATGAAGAAGATTGCTCTTCTGATTCTGCCTGCCATGTTTTAGTACATTTAAAGATGCCTGAATCAAGCCAATTAAGTTCAATAATAATAATAATAATAATAATAATAATAATAATAATAATAATAATAATTATTATTATTATTAATTAGATTTGTATGCCGCCCCTCTCCGGAGACTCATAGTTATGATAGTGCATGTGTTATCCTGGAAATCCTATGTGGAACTGCTAGCACAACTTGGAAATAAACCTACTTATTACTTAGCTACGTGTCCCAAGGTTAAAAGGGCTGAACTAAAGCTAGCAGTACTGTACTACCATTTTACATTGTAAAAAAAAAGAAAAAGTAATGCTTCAGTCATGCAGCTGTGGTCACATCTTGACTTTTAATTTCTTCCTTTCCATTCTCCCCAACATCTTTGGCAAGGACCAGCTTTGGACACTGAATGGTCTATCAGGCTATACTCCAAAATATGTAAGTCAGGTCAGGACAAAATAACAACCCAGAATTGCCTTCACTTACTTAACATTTAAATTTGATTAAAAGTTGCTTGATTGAAGATCACATTTAAATCACTTAATTCTTTTTTTTTTCTGTCACATTAAAGCTTACAATTGGCCAATAGTTTTGAAACTGTCTACGGCAGGGGTCCCCAACCACCGGGCCGCAGACCAGTACCGGGCCGTGGGGCATGTTGCACCGGTCCGTGGAGTCAGCAGCTGCCGGCCCTCATGCTGCCACCCCCTCCCTCCAGCGCTTCGCCTCCCGCCGGGCAAGAGGCCTCGGGAGGCAGGTTCTGCCGGCCACAGGACGATGGATGGGACAGAGGGGCGAGAAAGACCGAGAGGCTCAAGCCACTTTTGGCTTCTGCTGCGGGACACTTTTGCGTTTTTGGCTGGGGGGAGGCAGGAGGGCCAGCCTGACCCCCTCTCTCCAGCGCTTAGCTCCCGCTGGGCAAGAGGGCTTGGGAGGCAGGTTCTGCCAGCCACAGGACGATGGCGGGAAAGAGGGGCGGGGAGGACCAGCACCCCCATGCTTAATCCCGCCCCCAACCACGCCCCTTTCCGCCCCCACTCGGCCATAGAAAAATTGTCTTGCTGAAACTGGTCCCTGGTGGAAAAAACGTTGGGGACCACTGGTCTACGGGATGCGCCCAGAGCTTTTGAAAATTTCAATTTGTGTGCTTCTGAGTGATATTGTTGGGTGAAGGAAACAGCGGTGAGTGGGAAGTCTTTTAGCCCAACTTTCTGAAGCTCTGGATTAGGTTAATTATAATTATTGTAAGAATCTTCTGCAACAAGTCAATACAGTACATTTCTGCTTTTGAAGATGTTTTTAATGAAAGTGAGTTGTAACCGCTGGCTTAGTTAGTGAATCTATTAGTTCCAGATGTCAGTAAAAATATCAAAAGGGGTAAAGTTGAAAATAAGTGCTTACTTAGCATTTAGATTTATATACTGCTTCACAGAGTTTTACAGCTGCGTCTAAGTGGTTTTACAGAGTCAGCATATATTGCCCCCAACAATCTGGGCCCTCATTTTACCCACTTCGGAAGGATGGAAGGCTGAGTCAACCTTGAGCCTGGTGAGATTCCATCTGCCAAATTACAGACAGCCGGCAGTCAGCAGAAGTTGCCTGCAGTACTACACTCTAACCACTGCACCACCGTGTCTCTTATCCAAGAAGAATATTCTTCTTATCCAAGAAAAATCTTGTCTATGCACAGCAATGCCTTGGGCAAGGGCTTTGCATGGGACCCATGTTTAAATGATTCCATCCTTGTATTCTCATGTATCCAGGTTCTTTAATTTTTCTCCTTCATGCAGTTTCGCCCAATGGCTTGTAGATGAAGCCAGCATTGCTGAGTGTTCTGAATGTTTATTTTGGCCATAAGGGCCAAATCAAATCCTGAAATGGAGCAAAACAAGGAATGGCATTAGGAAACATCCCCCCCACCCAATAGAATGGAGGTCAGGTTTGGAGATCTATGTGTACATGTGGGAGTGAAGAGAAGTCAATTAGAACAGCTTTCTGCAGCACAGTCTCTTTCAGCTGTACTCAGGCTTGACTCTCACACTTCAGCCTGTAGGAAAGAAATAGAAGGTGAATTTGGAACTGCTGAAGCCCAACATCAACGGAAGAGAGATGGCTGAAGAAGATCACATTTAGTATTACTGTATTGTTAGATTTGCGTGTAAATGAAGAGGTGAGTCACAGGAGCAGTTCAGCACCTTTTTTTATCTCTTAGCTAGCGTTGGGCTAACCCGCACAATTTGGGTGGTGTTCGAATTTTGTGGTGTTTGGCATGCCGGACCCAAACCCGAATTTTTTTTAAAATTCGTGCTCCGGTTTGGCGTTTGTGCCGAACACCACGAAAGCCACCGCCCGGCTGTCATCTGCTGAGAAGAGGAGGAGGAGCTGGGCACCAGTGGTGGCAGAGGAAGGTGAACACTGGGGAGCTGTCGGCCAGTCGGGAGGATGGGAGGGAGGCACAAAAGGAGCTGCAGAATCCCTCCCACGAAGAGATTCCGGGGGCAGAGCTTTGACGTCACGTATACTGGCAGGTTGCTAAGGACGCCAAGGTGATCACTTCCTGGATTCCATGGAATCCAGGAAGTGATCACCTTGGCGTCCTTAGCAACCTGCTGGTATAGGTGATGTCAAAGCTCCGCCCCCGGAATCTCTTCATGGGAGGGATTCCCCAGCTCCTTCAAAGGGAGGTCTTTTCACATAAAAATAAACATTTTTATTTTTACAAAAAAAGGATGCCGCAGTGCAGCTGCAGGCAAAGGGCGGTCCTTTACATGAAAGGACCGCCCTTTGGTTGCAGCGCCGCTGCGGCGTCCTTTTTCGTAAAAATAAAAATAAATAAAAATAAAAAATCCGTAAAAAATTAAAAAACGATGGGATTTTGGGGGCGGAGCTTTGGTGCTATGGACCGTTTGGGTTCAGGTTCAGGTTCGGCCAAACTTTATGTGAAGTTCGTCCAAACTTGCCAAACCTGAACACCATTGGGTTCGCCCATCACTACTCTTAGCTGAAGCAAATATGGACTGCCAGCAGGCTGGAGGGATGCTGTTTTTAAGGGCTTCCCTGGAGTTCAAAACTCCTACCACTATATTGGCCAATCACTGTCAGCTGTGCAAATTTACAATGAATGTCCATGCATAACAATTATAGCCTAAAAAACATGAAATGTAAAGGGAGTCATCCTGAATCATACCTGTTCCAGCCTCTTCTCTGGTTTCTCCCACTGGCCAGAGCATGGCATGATAAGGAAGCACCATTTTTACTACTTTACTCTTATAGTACTGTCCTGCTCTGGACCTACTCAGATTGGAACAAAGGAGAATCCACGCACAGCGATTTCAAATCAAACACATTTATATTTTTAAAAGGATTTGTACAAGTAAGGTCAGGCTTTTTAGTCCATGTTGGCAGCTTTCCTGGCCAAAATTGGCTAAGAGCTAAGGAGCAGGCTGCAGCCAGGAGTCAAAGCTAATTTAGGCATTCCTCAGTGAGATAATGTCCTTCGAATACACACATACACACTCATGAATGTCCAAGTTTTCCTCAGACAGCTGCATTTCTGCTCGATGGATTCAAAGGTATAATAGCAGTTTGCCAGCGAAGCATTTCTGGAACTCCGGATCTAGAACCTCCACCATTACAAATGTTAGAACTCCACACCTCTTTACCAATGATTCCTCTGGATGTGGTCAACTGTTTCCTAAATATATTCACTGTCTAGAGATATTATCTTCTAGAACTTTTCCCATAAAGATATTCCTGTCTGCTTCGTGACCTTCTGACCCTCACATCTAATAATGACTCCTGATCCCCAATGTCTCCCTCCTCCTCTGAGTCAGACATTACCATCATTGGGGTTTCTACAGTCTCTGGACGTTCCTCAGGTTTTTCAGGTTCCCATTCTCCCTCACTCTCTGGCTCAGTTGTCAAGAATGCTGGCCTACGGTACCAAGATAGACCCGGTTCATCCTCCTCAGAATCTGTGACTAACTGAGCTGGTCATGGACCACTAACAACAAATACTAATGAGGATGATCCAAATATTCAATCAGATTCAATCAGTTTCCCTAATCCAATTTGAGATACAGTGTTCCCTCGATTTTCACGGGGGATGCGTTCCAAGACTGCCCGCGAAAGTTGAATTTCCGCGAAGGAGAGATGCGGAAGTAAATACACTATTTTTGGCTATGAACAATATCACAAGCCTTCCCTTAACACTTTAAACCCCTAAATTGCAATTTTCCATTCCCTTAGCAACCATTTAGATTATTACTCACCATGTTTATTTATTAAAGTTTATTTTAAAAAATATTTATAAAAGGCAGACGAAAGTTTGGCGATGACATATGACGTCATCGGGTGGGAAAAACCGTGGTATAGGGAAAAAACCCGCAAAGTATTTTTTAATTAATATTTTTGAAAAACCGTGGTATAGACTTTCCGTGAAGTTCGAACCCGCGAAAATTGAGAGAACACTGTATTGAGTTTGCTCAGCATTGAAGCCAATGTCCACATTTTGATTTTTAGTAACTCTGGCTGGATTTGCTTGATAAAAGCATTTTGGTTCAAATAGGCTCAGCACGACATACATTTATTTAGGGTGGTGGTGTCAAAAAGGTGTCAAAATAAGTGAATAAAAGCAAAGAGCTTGTTACAGGTATTAGAGGCATATTCTGTCACTCAGCGTTGTGGGACAAGTGGAGTTGCAGGAGCACCCATGATTCCTTGCTATCCTTGGATATTAAGTACGATAAATTAATGTTAGGATTGGAGTTTATCGACCATTGATCAAAGAGACATGAAGAGGTTTCCGGCAGCGGCACTTTCATAAATCCCAGGGTGAGTGAAAGATAATGGATCAAATGGCAAATCAATATCGAAGATGACATTTTATCCAATGCCTGCTTCAGAGTGCATTACACCAAGGCTTTTGCTTCCATTATTACAATGATATATTACTGGATGGGGAAGGCAAGCACCAGGAGAGGAAACCAATTTGCCACTGCTTCTATTCATAGTTTTGTTTCTGCCAGGAATGACTCTTAACAATACGTTTAAGCATTCCCCTCAACCAATAGTCCTTCGGTTTGGGGAAACTGTAGCTTTCCAGCTCTTGCAATTGCAATTCCTAGCAGGGCCCCATGGAAGTCTTCTGTATATCAGAACATGAAGTACATAAGTGGATTTTTTTCTGAGTATAAAGTAGCCAACTGGAAAAATATATTCCCCCCCCCCCCATATCCTAATTGTGTGTTAGTGCACAGATTGGACCTCCTGGTTGGTGAGATGTAAGCAATGGTATGTTGGCTTGCAAAATGCTCTCTAAACAGGGAGCTTGATTTGTGCAGAATAGTATGGACATGCTTGGAATAAAACAGGGCTTTAGTTGAATGTTTATTAATTAATTAATTTAATTATTAGATTTGTATGCCGCCACTCTCCGTAGACTCGGGGTGGCTCACAACAGCAATAAAACAATTCATGACAAATCTAATAATTTAAAAACATTTTAAAAACCCTGTTATTAAGCAGACATACACACAAACATACCATACATAAATTGTATAGGCCTGGGGGAGATATCTCAATTCCCCCGTGCCTGGCGGCAAAGGTGGGTTTTAAGGAGTTTATGCAAGGCAAGGAGGGTGGGTGCAGTTCTAATCTTCGGGGGGAGCTGGTTCCAGAGAGTCGGGGCCGCCACAGAGAAGGCTCTTCCCCTGGGACCCGCCAAACGACATTGTTTAGTCGACGGGACCTGGAGAAGGCCAACTCTGTGGGACCTAATCGGTCGCTGGGATTCGTGCGGCAGAAGGCGCACGAATATACCTGTTCCAAGCTGTTTGCTAAGGGCGCTCACTGGTAGGCAGAAAATTTTGTTCCTTATTTTCCTCCCCCAAAACTAAGGTGCATCTTATTTTCCAGTACGTCTTATAGTCTGAAAATTACGGGTAGCTGTAAGCAGCAAACTAAACCCTGGAACATGCACAATTTCTGACAATCTTTCATGGCAGACTTATATGCAATGAAATACAGAAATGGGGACAGATATGTTAAATATGTTAAAACTTACATACAGGTTGCCCTCGACTTACGATCACAAATGAACCCCAAATTTATGTTGGTAAGTGAGAAAATTTGTTAAATGAGTTTTGCTCCTTTTTAGATCTTTCCCGGAGAGCCTAAAGTTTAAGTCTAAAAACATTTAAAAAACCCCAATTTTAAAAAATCAATTATTCCCAATTTTTTAAAAACATTGTTTTCATACTGTTTTTATGTATTGTTATTTATTCCATTGGAAACTGCCCAGAGTCCTCTGGGAATTGGGTGGCATACAAAAAGACAAATAAATAATAAATAAAAAGAATTCTGTTACAGGATGTCGAGTTATTATTAGGTAGAAATGCAAAAGAAGCCATTTGGTGAAGTGATGCAGAGTAAAGGTGCTGTGGACTAGGACAAAAATCATATAGAATAGAATAGAATAGAATAGAATAGAATAGAATTTTATTGGCCAAGTGTGATTGGACACACAAGGAATTTGTCTTGGTGCATATGCTCTCAACGTACATAAAATAAAATATACATTTGTCAAGAATCATGTGGTACAACACTTAACGATTGTCATAGGGGTCAAATAAGCAATGAAGAAGCAATATTAATAAAAATCTTAGGATATACGCAACAAGTTACAGTCATACAGTCAACATGGGAGGAAATGGGTGATAGGAATGATGAGAAAAACTAATAGAATAGAAGTGCAGATTTAGTAGAAAGTCTGACAGTGTTGAGGGAATTATTTGTTTAGCAGAGAAAACAAACACAATGACGAGGATGGGATGATTTATTTAAATTCCGTAAGAAATTATACATAAGGTATAAAACAGCTGTGTAGTTTCTATACTATACTGTGTAGAATAAAACTATGTAGTTAAGAAAACAAGGAATAGTCAGATGAAAAAAGGGCAAATGCAGATTGATTTGGATAGAAATCAGAAGTGGGTGGGAAACTACAAGGCATAGACGTGTTGTGTTAAAGATTTGTGTTAAAATGTGGATGTGGTTTCCAATGGAGTAATTGAAAGGATGCCATTATTGTTCCCTTCTACAAAGAGAAAGGTGACAAGAATGAGTGAAGGAACTATAGGTGGATTAGTTTATTAAGTGTAGCTGTGAAGGTATTTGGCAGAAATCTGACTGAAATGATATGAGAGGTGACAAAGAGCAAAATCTGGAAGTGCTGCCTGGGTTTGTGCCAGAAGGAGTGTGTGCAGAACAATAAATCAATGGGAAATGAATGACTAAGAGAAAATTTACTGCACCTTTGTTGGTTCAGATGAAGCATATGATAAAGTCAAGAGCGTGAATTACAGCATGTTTTGGAGGTGGAGTTGAAGTGGTTCAGTGGTTTCTGAATGGCTTATGAGTGGCATATGATGGAAATAAAGAACATGCATCTTTTTTTTCTCTGAATGCAATGGCATGTTGTCAGATTTAGCACCCAAATGATTTGCAATAGTAATTGTGCTTAGGGCAAAATAAAACAAATAAAAAATGGAGCAAACAATTGCAAATCATTCACAAAGGGAAAAACAAATCAGGTGAATTTGTGTATTTAGATAGAATATTTACAAAATATGGGAAAATGGATGGAGACATTTTAAAATATGCTAGGTGAGTGTTGCAAGGAGGCACATTGTCTGTTGTAAAGAATGAATGTTTGCGGAAGAAAATAAAAATGGTTGTCTTAAACTTGCTGTTCTATTCACATTTACTATATATACTTGTACTGTTTCAGGTGTAACGAAATGTAAAAATCAGCGTGTAGCAAAAAGAAAACAAAATGAAAAAAAACCCCACACTCATAGTAAGAACCCCTCAAAGGAAGAAAAGTCAATTAATCACAAGTTTGAGATCCACATGACAAATAATCTACAGGGTCTCAAATTTAATTTTGGGTCACATTGACCAGAGCAGAACAGCAAGGTTAACATTGCTGAACATCATAAAAATATTTTTTGGGGGTGGGGGCTAACTTTTTTCTGGGCAAAATGTCTATGGAGTCTACGGAGAGGGGCAGCATACAAATCTAATAAATAATAATAATAATAATAATAATAATAATAATAATAATAATAATAATACCTACACTTGTACTGTTCCCAGGTCTACTTGACCCGAAACAAAAAAAATCTTTTAGGTCTTTTGAACTTTGGTCTTTTTGAAAACATTTTTCACTGGGAAACTAGTTTGAACATTTCTGAACACAATGATATGAAAATTGAACTGAAAAAATTGATGCTTATATTTTTATTTTGATCAAAAATCCACCTCCCATTTTTTCAGCATTTTCTGTCAGTTTATATTTTTTTTAGGCTACAAATCTCTAAGGAATTTCCCCCCCAATTTTTGATATACTAAATTGAACATTCCTGATCATAAGAAAAATAGAAATGAACTGAAAAAAAATGATGAAAAAAAATGATGCTTATTTGTTTATTTTGCTCACAAATGGGCCACCTCCTCGGCTTTGCTGTGTGCCATTATTTTCACTTTTTATATAGATTTGGCTAGAAATATTATTTTTTATTATTTATTATTTATTAGATTTGTATGCCGCCCCTCTCTGTAGAAAAGCAAGCATATGATAGCCAGACAACTAATTTTATGAAAGAAATCAATTTTACTAAAAACAAGTATGTAATTTTGAAATTAACAGCATAATTTTTATATAAATTGAAATAATTGAACACGGGGGGGGGGCTTTTATGTGCAAAATAAACAAAAAAGCATCAATGTTTTCAGTTCAATTTTCATATCATTATATTCAGAAATGTTCAAGCTACCAATCCCACACCAACTTTAGTAAAATACAGTAGAACACATTTTGCAGGCAAAATTATCTATAAATTGAAAAAAGAATTCACAAAAATGGGGGGGGGGGGGAGACATTTTATCAGCAAAATAAACCAATAAGCATTTTTTTTTTTCATTTCAATTTTCATTTCATTGTGTGCAGAAATGTTCAAACTTGTTTCCAAGTGAAAAAAGCTTTTAAAAAGACCAAATATAAGTACCTAAAATGAACAATTTGCGGTCCCGGTCAAATAGACCAGGGAACAAAACTTTAGGATGTGTTTTTGAGTAGAACACAAAGGTTAAAAATACCAAATGGTGTTATTGACTAGAGCAGGATGGACAATTAATTTTTCCAAGGGGTCACGTGAGATACTTGGACTATTGTGTAAGGCCACTGTTGTGTAGCCCCTTGAAACCCCTCTTGCCGCTATGGGCCAGACAAGGACAAAGGTCCAGAAGTGGCCCATGGACTGTAAAATGCTCAGAGCTGCACCAGAATATGTTGATCATCATGGAATCATAGGCAGAGTTTCAAAAGAAGATGGAGATTTGGTTATTGATTATAGCTGTGAAGAAACCAGAGCATTGTGAATCTGACAATTGGAATATTTGAGATCTATGTTTGAAGATTTTACAGTAATAGTGGCACAATCTGACGGAGTTAGAGACCAGTCATTGCAGGATGCTAAGATGTCTGACTGCCTTCACAGTATTTATTGCTTTTTATACAGTTTTCCAAGCAGCAAAAGGTAGAAGAATGTAACAGCATTTTTATTTATCGAGACAATGATGAATCTGCATATAGATGGGGGGTTGAATAACTAACCTTGTGGTGTGACCAGAACAATCTAGAACTGAACACATATAAAAATACTGGTAGACATTAGGACATTTGTATCCTTCCACCATTAGGATTATTATCCTTCCACCTCTCACAATTTAGTACCAAAGAGTATTTATATATTGAGATTTTTTATAAAACAACATTGAATAGCTTGAGTGCCTGCAGATCTATTGAAGGGGGAAACTGGTGAGTAATTTTATTTTTATGAAGAGGGACTTTGATCTTGGAGGCTGCTTAGACTTTGGAGATAGAATTCACAGAGTGGGAAATAGTAGCAGCAGCTAAACTTCTAACACAGCCAGCTTTTCCTGCTTTCTGTATTGCTGATTTGTCTGGGCCAGAACTTTAAGACATGTGGACTTTAACTCCCAGAATTCGCAGCCAGTATGGGGATGTTCTGAGAGTCGAAGTGATCTTTAAGTTTCCAAGTTTGAAAAACATTGAGTTAAAGTTGATTTTTTTTAAACTTCAAAGCAAAACACTCCTTTGGCCTTTGGTGTGAAAAGACTCATTGGTGCCTACCAAATAACTCAGGTGATGCAAAGAGGATATAGCTAGGATCATAGAAAGGGAGTATTTTAATCCTTTAGAGCAGGGGTCCCCAACCACCGGGCCGCGGACCAGTACCGGGCCGCGGGGCATGTTGCACCGGTCCGTGGAGTCAGCAGCTGCCAGTCCTCCTGCCGCCGCCCCTCCCTCCAGTGCTTCATCTCCCGCTGGGAAAGAGGCCTCGGGAGGCAGGTTCTGCCGGCCACAGGGCGATGGACGGGACAGAGGGGCGGGAAGGACCGGGAGGCTCAAGCCTCTTTTGGCTTCTGCCGTGGCACGCCTTTGCGTTTTTGGCTGGGGGGGGAGGGCCGGCCTGACCCCCTCCCTCCAGCGCTTCACCTGCCGCCGGGCAAGAGGGTTTGGGAGGCAGGTTCTGCCGGCCACAGGGTGATGGCGGGAAAGAGGGGCGGGAAGGACCAGCACCCCCATGCTTAATCCCGCCCCCAACCACACCCCTTTCCGCCCCCACCGGGCCATAGAAAAATTGCCTTGCTGAAACTGGTCCCTGGTGGAAAAAACGTTGGGGACCACTGCTTTAGAGAACACACCTGATGTGGTTACCTTTAACTGACTAGTGAACAAAAGAGCAATACAAAAGTCCTCTTATAAAAGATCCCTAAAAAAAAACCCATCTTAGGTCTTGTCCTTTCTCTGGCATTCTGCTCTGCACCTAAGCTGTATAAATGCCTGATAAGTGAGGAATAAAAAAGGAGCTTAATACATTGGCCATTTGGAAAAGCTTTAATATTAACAAACATTCACTCAGGTTCAACATGATTCATGGGCACTCTCTGGACACATCAATTGTAGTTCTCCTGGTGGCAATCCGGAAGGAATTCCCCACTGTTTTATTCCAGGTTTCGCTAGCCATATCTAATATGTGATGGGAGAAATCACAAATATGGGTTGTGACACCACAGTGCAAACCCTGCCCTTTCATGCTTATGGCCAATGTTATTTTATTACTGACCCCTTCCCCCTGAAGAGACCTTTTTCACATGGTTAGTCTATAGCAGTGTTTCTCAAATAGTGGGGTGGGCCCCCCTGGAGTGATGCCGGGTGTGTGTGCAACCCCGAGGAATGTGGGGGGGGGGGGGTGCCACCGGGAGTAGGAGGTTTTGCACCGAACAAACTCTTAAGAGACACCATGGAAAAATATTTAACAGGGATGAAAAGAAAGGAGGAGAGTGATGGAGATAACAAGACTAATGTAAGTCTCCCGAAAGCTAAAACAAGGAAATATGACAAAGCTTATGTAGCGCTTGGGTTCACTGTGACTAAGGTGGGAGACGAGGAAATACTGTGTCTTTCTGTGTCTAAAAATGATGGCAGCGGATAGCATGAAGCCAACTAAATTAAGGCGTCACTTAAACACATTACACCCTAATCACGCTGATAAAATTGCAAACAATCCTTCTGGCGGAGAGTTGGGGGGGGACGTGCAAAATGTTTACTTGTTCCTAAGGGGGGGGCGTAACAGAAAATAATTGAGAAGCCCGCTGCCCACCACTGATTACACATATCCAGATGCTTCAACTGTCAAAAAGGTTTAAGTCTCCATTCCTGCCTAAAATATAACCTCCCACTTGCAGCTGGAATTTTAAGATAGGCTTCAAATGGTCTCTTAGTACATCTGTGTTCACAAAACATTCCATTAAGAGCATCTAGAACAAGGGTATCAAACTCATGTTGTCATGGCATCATCACGTGACATATCATGACTTTTTCCCCTTTGCTAAACTGGGCATGGGTGTGGTCAGTGCCGGACGCATGTGACCCATAGGCAGCAAGTTTGACAGCTCCGATCTACAACCACTGTCTCTCTAAGGTGGAAGTCTCTTCTCTTGTAGTTTCATAATTGAAAACCAAGTTTGAACATCCTCTAGACCAGTGGTTCTCAACCTGGGGGTCAGGACCCCTTTGGGGGGGTTGAATGACCGTTTCACAGGGGTCACCTCAGACCATGGGAAAAGACAAATTTCCCATGGTGTTAGGAACTAAAGCTTCTATTCTGGCACCTTGGAACATATTTTTACAATCTGCTCAATCAGGCATTTACAGTAGGGGTGTCCCTCTGACCTTCCTTGACAATCAGTTTAAAGCTCTGTTGGGAGAATTGGCGCTAAACTTATGGTTGGGGGTCACCACAACATGAGGAACTGTATTAAGGGGTCACGACATTAGAAAGGTTGAGAACCACTGCTCTAGATAAAGGCAATATTTGAATTCAATATTCAGCTTGGGAAGATGAGTCCATGTACAGTGATACCTTGTCTTACAAACGCCTCGTTGTACAAACTTTTCGAGATACAAACCCGGGGTTTAAGATTTTTTTGCCTCTTCTTACAAACTATTTTTACCTTACAAACCCACCGCTGCCGCTGGGATGCCCCACCTCCAGACTTCCGTTGCCAGAGAAGCACCTGTTTTTTGCGCTGCTGGGATTCCCCTGAGGCTCCCCTCCATGGGGAACCCCGTCTCCAGACTTCCATGTTTTTGGAGAATCCCAGCAGCGCAAAAACGTGCGCTTCGCTGGCAACGGAAGTTCGGAGGTGGGGTTTCCCAGTGAGGGGTGCATCAGTGAAATCGCAGCATCGCAAAAACACAGAGGTCCAGAGGTGGGGTTTCCCATGGAGGGGAGCCTCAGGGAAATCCCAGCAGTGCAAAAACGGGCACTTCGGCTGGCAAAAGGGGTGAATTTTGGGCTTGCACGCATTAATCGCTTTTCCATTGATTCCTATGGGAAACATTGTTTCATCTTACAAACTTTTCACCTTAAGAACCTCGTCCTGGAACCAATTAAGTTTGTAACACGAGGTATCACTGTATTCAAAAATAAAGGGGTTTAAAAGAAATTGGTGTACATTCACTCAAAACATAAATTAAGATAAGCAACAGCATGGATTCACCCCATGAACTGAGAGGGAAGAATGGGTGTTTTCATTTTCCTAAATGCCTTTTGGACTGTTATGTTGGTGTGTCAGCAGGATCTTTGGGTCTGCTGTTATTTTAACGCCAATGCACTGAGGCCAAGAGAGGTCGAGTCTTTTTTTTTTAAATCCCGGATCCAACTTGTTCCTCTGTTTGTTCTTTTCCAGACCATTTAGTGGAATTACCCTCAATTGCTAACTTCAAATTAATAACTTGGAATCTGTTTTTTTCCCCAGCATCAGGAGGTCTGGCAACTCATCCCGATTGATTACAGGTGAATGCTTCTCAATTGCACCCCCCCGCCCTGGTCAAGCTTCAGGGCCCCTGGACCACCTGGGTTGCTCCTGTAAGTCAGCTTTTGTTAAATTGTCCCAGAGCTCCCTCCCTCCTTTGCTTCCTTGTCCCTGTGCCCGGTGATGGATCCCCTCCTTTTCTGCCACGTGACTTTAGTTAGCCTTTGAGTTCAGAAATCATCCCTAGCATCAGGCATGCTTGCTTGGTTTCCCTGAGGCTATGCACTTGGAACAAATCAGTCTTGTTTGGGGTATTCGGAGGGCTGACAAAATGGCTTTTGAAAGGTTTCTTGATGTGAAAAATCTTAAGCAGGGCCAGGAGGTGATGGTTAGTCTTCTCCTACCTAGCTTTATTACTAGATATTTAAAAGAACTCCCACATTATATTGTAACGTGGACAGCTACAGTTCAAGATTCTAGACCATAATAATAATAATAATAATAATAATAATAATAATAATAATAATAATAATAATTGATTAGATTTGTATGCCGCCCCTCTCTGAGAACTCGGGTCGGCTCACAACAATAATAAACAACGTACAAATCCAATATTTAAAAACACAATTTAAAAACCCTTATTAATAAAATAATCACACAACCCAATCAAACCATACATAAACCAAGTATTTAGGGGAGGTGTCAATTTCCCCATGCCTGGCAGCAAAGGTGAGTTTTCAACAACTTACAAAAGGCAAGGAGGGTGGGGGCAGTTCTGATCTCCGGGGGGAGTTGGTTCCAGAGGGGTGGGGCCACCACAGAGAAGGCTCTTCCCCTGGGCCCCACCAGACGACATTGCTTAGTCGATGGGACCCAGAGAGGGCCCATTCTGTGGGACCTAATCGGCCGCTGAGATTCGTGCGGCAGAAGGAGGTCCCGGAGGTATTCTGGTCCGATGCCATGTAGGGCATTATAGGTCATAACCAACATTTTGAATTGTGACCGGAAACTGATCAGCAGCCAGTGCAGGCCGTGGAGTGTTGATGAGACATGGGCATATCTGGGAAGGCCCATGATTGCTTTCGTGGCCGCATTCTGCATGATGTGAACCTTTTTTTGGTTTCCAGGCCAAAAGAAGTTGTGTGGGTGTGCTAACATGCGTGTATGTGCCCACACCCCTTCCCTTTCCACACATATGCACACACACCCATGCTGCTCCCCGCGCATTCGCACAGGCTTTTATGAAGTCTGGTAGGTGAAAAAGAAGCCCAAATAGGCAAACCAGAAGTTTGGAAAACGCATTTCCGCTTTGTTCCATTGTGCTGTTTTTTGCACAAGTCAGTTCTCTCTGCTATTGTTAAAACTGTGCAAATCCATTATTTTTCTTTTAAGTGTTCTCACAGAAAAAATGCTTTTGGCAGAAGCAGCCTTAGTAGAATATTCCCAAAGCGATGTATTGGCAACGGTTGCCTTTTTTGGTTCCTGAAGTATTCTCCTAATAATATATTGTGCAATAGTATACAACATTTTCCCCATTATGTTTCCTTCCACCTCTGGTGAAAAAAAAAAGATTAATATTTGTGCATAAAATACTTTAGTATTTTTCAGGCCAGAGAATCCTTTTTTCCTGGTATCTGCTTGGAATTTCCTTTTCTTCCATCAATTTTTTTTGCAGACTTTGCCTCGCAATGCAATGACTGTATGTGGTACAAAACCTTTGTTACAAATAACCTTTTCCTGACATGCTATAAAATGTTATTAAGAGTACACCCACATGAACACATACCACATACTCCGTCCTTTCTTCCTGGCTGTAGAAAGCTGAACATCTGCTTTGATTTAGTCATGATGGAACCCTTGCTTGAAAAGGCATTACTTAATCAGCTTGCCAGAGTAGATGACCTAAACCATGGCGGAAGGCTGGACGACAGAACCATCTTCAAATCTGTCTATCAATTGAAGCAAAAGAAGAGGAGCTGTTTAAAGCAATGCTTAAAGAAGAAATTTCCTTTCTCTCCTTCCTACGACTTGGAATGTATGATTGCAACTGCAGCAGTGATGAAATTCAATTTTTTTTACTACCGTTTCTGTGGGCGTGGCTTGATGGGCTTGGTGGGCGTGGCTTGATGGCAGGGGAAGGACACTGCAAAATCACCATTCCCACCCACTCCAGGGGAGGGATACTGCAAAATCCTCATTTCCTCCCCACTCCAGGGAAAGGATACTGCAAAATTTCATTTCCCACTCTACTCCAGGGAAAGGATACTGCAAAATCTCCATTCTCACCCCCCCCCTGGGGCCAGTCAGAGGTGGTATTTGCCGCTTCTCCGAACTACTCAAACTTTCCACTACCGGTTCTCCAGAACCTGTCAGAACCTGCCCTCATCACCTCGAGGTTTGATTACTGCAACGCTCTCTACATGGGGTTACCTTTGAAAAGTGTTTGGAAACTTCAGATCATGCAGAATGCGGCAGCGAGAGCCATTGTGGGGCTTCCTAGATTCGCCCATGTTTCCACAACGCTCCGTGGCCTGCACTGGCTGCCGATCAGTTTCTGGTCACAATTCAAAGTGTTGGTGTTGTGTTCGTTTAAAAATATTCACAGAAATTCTGTGATTGGTTAAGACGCGGCTATTTAGAAAATAGCCGCGAAGGTTAAAATATTGTCAGTTAAAGAAAGCCCGCCGTTTTAAGAAAGTATAAATAGGGCAACGGATTAGCCGTTGCCCTCATTCGGAAAACTGCTGTTCCAGTGTTTGTATTCTACATCGTAATGAATAAATCAGTTCTGTTTAAACCACCGGAGTCTTTAAAGCCCTACATGGCAATGGACCACAGTACCTCCGGAACTGCCTGCTACTGCACGAATCCCAGCGACCGATAAGGTCCCACAGAGCTGGCCTTCTCCGGGTCCCGTCAACTAAACAATGTCGCTTGGCGGGCCCCAGGGGAAGAGCCTTCTCTGTGGCGGCCCCGGCCCTCTGGAATCAACTCCCCCCGGAGATTAGAACTGCCCCCACCCTCCTTGCCTTTCGCAAATTACTCAAGACCCACCTTTATCACCAGGCATGGGGGAACTGAGACACCTCCCCCAGGCTTTTATATTTTATGTTTGGTATGTATGTGTTGTATGGTTTTAATTGTTGGGGTTTTATATATCTTTTCTTTAATATTAGATTTGTTACTGTTATATTGTTATTATTATTATTGTGAGCCGCCCTGAGTCTTCGAAGAGGGGCAGCATACAAATCTAATAAATTGAATTGAATTGAATTGAATTTTTTCAGAGAATGTGACAACCGAGATAGAGTTGGCCTCAAATGCTTCACAGAGGCAATCAATGCACTTCTATAATGATATAGCTTCAGAGGCATAATAGTTAGACATGATTAAGAAAGGGCTAACCACCTTCATCTCCTGCAATGAGAAGGTTAATCAACCTGCTTCCAATCTGCTGATCCATTCAATCTCAGCTCTAATTCAGCTCCCAAAACAGTTTAAACCAGTTCCAAAATCAAGACAATGTACAATATTGCAAAGATACTTCAGGGACCTTCTTATCAATGAGTTCAACATTTTGACACCAAGAAACTTTCTATTCAATAAATACAATATGTTCTGGAGTCTCTAATATGACGTGGGTGAATGGTCAATCCTGGATGTCGTTCAAGGCTCCTGCTGTAAGCATTTTGGACTTTTAGAACATAGTCTTAAAAGCAGAAGAAAAACCTTGGCCATCCTACAAAGTTTACAAAATAGTTCCCATGGATTTTATTTTTCTTGAGGGAAGGATAAACCGTAACTGGGCTTTGTCTTGGCTACAGTTTCATCTCCTATTGTGGCTATATCCTGAATTCGCAGCAGCAAAATTCCCAGATTTGCTTACATTCGAGATCCATGTAAATTAGGAAACCATTCTAGGCAGTGGCTTCCTTGGGAAATCTTCCTGGTAAATTCTCTTCTTGGGTAGAATAAGTCTTCTTCCATGTGATATTTGTGCTCATATAACTTCTTCTCCTGCTTCCTTGAAAGATTCCAGTTTTGATCCCCTCACTGTCTAGACCAGTGGCTCCCAATTTATTTATTTTATTTATTAAATTTGTATGCCGCCCCTCTCCGTAGACTCGTGGGACAATTTGATTTTTAATGGGGGCCATTGGAACCTTGTTTAAACAAAGTTAATGGCCTTTTAAGTTTCATCAGTGTGAGTATGAGTTCAGAATTATAGTAAGTAAGTAAGTAAGTACGGAGAGGGGCGGCATACAAATCCAATAAATAAATAAATAAATAAATAAATAAATAAATAAATAAATAAATAAATAAATAAATAAATAAATAAATAAATAAATAAATAAATAAATAAATAAATAAATAAATAAATAAATAAATAAATAAATAAATAAATAAATAAATAAATAAATAAATAAATAAATAAGAAAGAAAGAAAGAAAGAAAGAAAGAAAGAAAGAAAGAAAGAAAGAAAGAATTATGTGTCAAGGGTGGGAGGATTAGGATTTTAGAAATGCTTAGGTGGGAAATGACCCAAAAACTGACTGGTCGACACATTCTCCAGCCTGATCTTTTCTTATTTGTTTCTATGCTGAGATTTCTCCCCCCAACTTAGATTTAAAGAGTGACTTTACCTTTGTATTGACTTTGACAAAAATGTTGAGTTGCTTTCCTTCCTTTATGAGTCTAGATTTTGCAGTCCAAAGTCCAAATTAACCCCGCTGTAGCAAACACAGCTGTCTAGATTAATGAGGACTCATCATGTTAGCAATAGCAATAGCACTTAGACTTATATACTGCTTCACAGTGCTTTCCAGCCCTCTCTAAGACTTTCCAGAGACCGCCTGTTGCCCCCAACAATCGGGGTCCTCATTTCACTCACCTGGGAAGGATGGAAGGCTGAGTCAACCTTGAGCCTGTTAAGATTTTTACTTACAATTTTTTCAAATTGTAGGTAGCCTGCAATCAGTAGAAGAAGCCTGCAGTACTGCACTCTAACCACTGTGACACCGCAGCTCACAGTATTTAATCACTCTGTAACCAGCAGGCTTCAATTGATCTCGGTGTGGATTGCTTAGAAGAGCAAACATTTTTGATTTCCAAATATTGAATAACTGCAGCCATAAAATTACCTCTACTCCCAAAATTAATTAATTAATTTTATTTTATTTGATTTATTTGATTTTTTTATGCCGCCCTTCTCCTTAGACTCAGGGCGCCTTACAACACATTAGCAATAGCACTTAAAGCAAATTCTTACTGTTACGTTCTTCCTAGTTGCTGAATTCATCCATGACACTAAACCATAGCCTGCCTGCCTGCCTGCCTGTCTGCCTCTCTCTCTCTCTCTCTCTCTCTCTCTCTCTCTCTCTCTCTCTCTCTCTCTCTCTATCTATCTATCTATCTATCTATCTATCTATCTTCCATCATCTCTCTCTCTCTCTCTCTCTCTCTCTCTCTCTATCTATCTATCTATCTATCTATCTTCCATCATCTCTCTCTCTCTCTCTCTCTTTGTAGCATTTATATGCCACTCAATTCCAAATGGACTCTGGATGGCTAACAACAATGGAATAATATAAAACATAGCTACAATATAAACAAGAATGTGAAGTGAGATTGGTGGCATAGTGGTTAGCGTGCATTACTGCAAGCTGCTGGCTGTAGTTCACCGGTTCAAATCTCACCAGGCTCAAGCTTTCCATCCTTCCGAGGTGGGTAAAATGAGGACCCAGATTGTTGGGGCTAATATGCTGACTGACTCTGTAAACTGCTTAGAAATACTGTGATGTCTAAGTGCTATTGCTATTGCTAAATAAACTACAACTTGGTTTCTTATTTCATGAAATCAAAGCTAAACAAGTAACATTATGGCTTAATGCAGGATGTGCCTATGGCCTACATTTACCTCTCAATGCCTTGAGATTGTGAGGTTGAAATTTCAGCAGCAAAAGCTCCAATTTTACATAGTGCATTTTTCCTCCAGAATAACGTTGAGAATGGGAAAAAGAGGCCTCTGGAATGCAAATTGTTCTTCTTTCCAGCCTTAAATCTCCTCAAGCCCCCATCTATCCTGAAAACACACTGCCAAGAGTCCGCCATTTTGTGGTCAAATTTTGGCAGCTCTCTTTTGGCCCAATTTTGGCAGGAGGCAGCATTTTTGAAGGGTGAAAACAGGAGCAGATTTTATCCCAGAGGCTTCCTGCTCTATTCCCATTCTTAAATCTCCCCACCGAGGGAAAAATGTGCTCCCAATTTCCAGTGAATTCATTTCTGGCTTTTCAGCTGGTAAGGGAATTACAGCCCACAACACAGAAAGCTGCCCATCCCTGGTTTAATGTAATGTGTGAACTCACCAATTTCTCTCCTGCCCCCCACTTTCTGTAATGCAGCCATGTTTCTTCTGGAGACATCCCAGAACTTAGGATCTGGAGACAGAGGCTCCTCTTCCATAGGGGGACGCTCAGGGGTGGGCAGCAGGCAGGACGTGGTGGAATGCAATTCCACCAGCAGAAATGAAGCTGTGTGTGCAGCTGATCGGCGGCTGTCACTTCCTGGATTATTGGTCTCGGATTGGCTCTCCCTTTTTCCCCTGCTGCTGCTGCTGTGCTCCTCCCTTTTTTCCTCTTTCCTCCTTCCTGGCCTTGGAGAAGCTTCCTTCTCTCTTGCCCGGCTCCCCTCCAGCCTCATGTGGCCATCTCCCACCTGAGGTGCAAGCAGAAGGCGTGGGTGGAAGCGGCGCGGGCAGCATTTATGCTTCTGGCAGAACCTGTTTGCCTAGCTACTCAGCCTGAGGCAGGGGGGGCGACCCAGGAAGGAGAGCGCGGGAAACGCGAAGCACCCTAACCCTTTGCATGAGTGATGTCAAGTTGGCCACCTTTAAGCCAGTCACATGACCTTTAAGCCAGCCCTGGTCATATGATCATCAAGCCACTCCCACATGATTATATGGCCAGCAAGGCACACCCACAAAATAAGCCACGCCCACCCTGTGGTAGTAAAATTTTTTGCAGCCCTTCACTGCCCTCGACATTGACACATCCCTCTGATGATAACATGAGTGGAGGCTTCCTCCCCAAATCTCCATTTCCTCTTACTGCACCCATTTTGCTATGGCAAGCGATTTTAGAAAACCATACTGGACTTTACAATAATTTGTCCCTCTTGATGCCCAGGTTTGAAGAGTTGAGTGTAAAGGAGGTATATTTTAAAATCATACCAGATTTTAAAGTTTAGATGTGATGAGATTCTCAGAAACTGCATGTGTATTTCATAAAAATCGGGAGGGAAGAGCAATATAGGATTTAAAAGGAGGGTTTTATTACAGGAAATTTAAGTCTAGTATTCTAGTACATAAGTCTGGGTTGTTGCCCTTAAAAAAAAAGTGACTTGGTTCTTAATGTCTTTTAAATACCTATTTAAAAAGCACACACTCCAATAACAGAAATTCCTTATTTTGTGGTATAACCAGCATTTAAGAATGGATTTTTTAAAAAAATCTTTACAGATGTAGAAAACAGATACAATCTATGCGTGTAAAGGGGAAAAAAAAGCATAGATCAAGGCAACAGATTTCAGAAAGGGTATTGTCAGTCATTCATAAAGTAAAAGCAAAAAAAAATCATTACATAGAGCTTGGAAATACAAAGAGAACTTTGTATTCTAAGGATCAGAGGTGTCTGCAGAGGAAGGTCAAAAAGGTAAGACGGTGGCCCCAACAATGTGATAGAAGCCTCATCTGCTTTTATATGCATCAAAGCACATCAAAAGGAAACAGGTGTTTGCATGGTTGTGGTTGCCATCTTACACACACACATACACACCTTCCTTGAAAACACACCTGGTAAGAATGGTAAAAAGGAATGATGTTGCACAACTGCAGTGCTGGAGTGGTTTGAACTTTGAACTGGTTTGCCTAGAGCAGTGATGGTGAACCTATGGCACTGGTGCCACAGGTGGCACGCGGAGCCATATCTGCTGGCACCTGAGCTGTTGTCCTAGCTCAGCTCCAATGTGCATGTGTGCGCCAGTGAACTGATTTTTGGCTCACATGGGAGGGCATTTTTGGCTTCCAGAGAAACTCCTGGAGGATGGGGGAGGGCGTTTTTACCCTCCCCCGGCTCCAAGGAAGCCTTTGGAGCATCCGGAGGGCGAAACACAAGCCTACTGGGTCACCCAGAAGTTGGGAAACAGCCTCCAGAGTGGCTCGGGGGGGGGGGGGGGGAAGGCATTGAATTATGGGTGTGGGCACTCGTGCACGTGAAATAGTGCACGCCCACGCTCTTTCGGCACCCAAGGAAAAAAAGGTTAGCCATCACTGGCCTAGGGGAAGAGCCTTCTCTGTGGGGGCTCTGGCCCTCTGGAACCAGTTCCCTCCAGAGATTTGTACCGCCCCCACTCTCCTCATCTTCTGCAAGAGTTTAAAGACCCATTTGTGCCAACGGGCCTGGGGCCATTAGATATTATCACCTTGGCTGATGAATGAAATGTATGTTTGTTTGAATGAGAGTGATTGATTTTTAAGGAACTCAAGTTTTAGGTAAGGTAGTTTTAACTTTAAAATTGGATTTAGAATATTTTAATTATTTTTTTAATATGTTGTAAGCCGCCCCGAGTCTTCGGAGAGGGGTGGCATACAAATCCAATGAATGAATGAATGAATGAATGAATGAATGAATGAATGAATGAATGAATGAATGAATGAATACATACATACATACATACATACATACATACATGTCTTAAAGTTGCCAAGGTTGGAGACCCCTGGTATAAACTGCAAGTGTTGAGAGTCTCAAAGTAGACAAAACTTTTATCCTGGCACAAAGATAGACACAGTACTGCTAGCTGCCTCTCGAAAGATAAAGCTAGTTGCTCAGAGAACTCAACAATTCTTCCAATTCATTTCTTAGACAATCTTTTCAACTGCATGTGCCCATGTTGTTATGACATTGTTCTGAGCGTTTCCCAAATTCTGGACTCTTTCTCAAGCCAAAGATACTTGCTTAGTCTCGAAATTGTGGAAAAAGACACATATGCCAATGATCTCATTTCAGCTTTTCTTCCATAGAAATCAGGACTTGAGACAACATATTCAACAGCAGTCTGCGGTGGTCATGATTCAGCAAAACAGGTCCAATGGGGCAAAGCAAGTGCTGGCTGGGGGTGGTGTGAGTTGTAGTCTGACATAGTGATTCAAAGCCTTAGCACTTCCAAATTGAAGTGCCATCCTTTATTCCCAGGAATTCCTTCCCTACAGAGATATTGTTAAAAAGCAAAATAGCAAGTGGCAGATCCAGCACAACAACCATTATCCATTACCCCTTCCTCAAAACTGTTCTAGACAAGCCAATGATACATAATTGAATGGCTGGCCGAATCATTGGCCGCCCAAAAGTTGCGTCGGGGCCCGGTAGAACGTGGCCCCGGGGCTTTCGCCGGTCGTGGCTGGAGCGATCTCATGAGACTTAGCGAGGTTGCCCTATAGCCCCTGCGCCTCGTAGCTTCCTCATTTTCGCCGTTCCTGGATGTGAACACCCGCTTGCCCTCCTTTTTCGTGCGGTGTGCCGAGAGGGTCACTTTTGGGGGCTGAGTAGGAATTTTTTATGGTCTCAATGCTTGGTTGCATCCATTTTTTTTGCCTACATGGCATCGGAACCAGAATACCTACAGCACTGCCTTCTGCCGCACGAATTCCAGTGGCCGATTAGGTCCCACAGAGTTGGCCTTCTCCAGGTCCTGTCGACTAAACAATGTCGTCTGGCAGGACCTAGGGGAAGAGCCTTCTCTGTGGCGTAAATAGAGAAATTGTATCTCTTTGAGGCAAGGAGAGACCAGACACCCTAACCCTAACCCAAACCCTTGATGTGAGTTGGCCACCTTTAAGCCAGTCCCATAACCTTTAAGCCACATTATCTTCAAGCCACTCCCATCTGATTACATGGCCTGCAAGCCACACTAACAAATAAGCCACGCCCACAGTGTGGAAGTAAAACTTTTTGTAGCCCTTCACTGTCTGTACCCATCAAGACAGCTTATAGAATCCTCCCACTTCCAATTTTCATCACAACAATCATCCTTCCACAGAACTGGGTGCAAAGAAGTGTTTGACCTGAAGTCATTCAGCCATTTTTCCTGCCCATGGGAGGACTAGAACTCATGACTTCCTGGTTTCCTCTCTAAGACCTTCTTCAGATCAAATCAAGGTGATGTTGTTCTTCCCACCAAAGTACATCAATTCTCGGTGCTTAGGGATGGTGCCAGGGGATGGTGTGTTCTTCCCCCAGACGGAAGAACAACCACAAAAAAAGAAAATCAATATGGTGTTTGTAACTCTTGTCCCTTTTTTATGTGCAGCACCCAGGAGGTGAGTGTAAAAAAAGGGCAGGAATTCAATAAATAGCTCAGTTGCAAATACTTGGTCTTTTTTTAACCATCTCCAGTAGACATTGCTGCACATTCTGCATTAAAGGAGGAAAGAAGAGGGAATAAAATCAGTAGTGGGCTGATATATGGACGGTCTGGTACACTGTCCTGGTAGGAAAAATTGAAATGCGCATCGATCTCTGAATCCCTGTCTTGTGCATGCATGCACCTGCATGTGATTTTGGCTTCTTCGCATGCGCAGGAAGCAAAATCTCAAGTAAGGATGCTCGTGTGCATGAAAGTTTGCTGATTTTTGGCGGTTTTTGGTTCCACGTATGCGTGGAAGCAAAGAAGTCACCAAAAATTGGTAAAATCTCCCATGCATGAGCATCCTCATGTGAGATTTTGCTACCTGCGCACGTGCAGAAGCCAAATCCCATGTACGTGTGCATGCATGTGCACCAGACATCCACACGCATGCCGGTCACCATGAGCGCACCAGTAGCACTCACCACGGGGAGCCCTACACTGAATAAAATCATGACACCTTGTTGTGAGCCGCTCCGAGTCTTCGGAGAGGGGCAGGATACAAATCTAATTAATAATAATAATAATAATAATAATAATAATAATAATAATAATTATTATTATTATTATTATTATTATTATTATTATTATTATTATTATTTGTGACTGCAGATCACTGAAATAAGACAGGAGGGGATCTAGAGGTGAATGTTTTTGGTAGCTGCCTCCTTCCTTTGTAGCCTTTACCTGCCGAGCAAGAATGCCCCTTCTCCTTACGGCCTTCCAGTGAATTGGAGAGCTTCAAGAAGAGACTGGATAGCCATTTGCTTGAGCAGGGGACTGGACTAGAAGACCTTCCAGGCAGGGGAAAAATTCAAAAATTGAATTTCAAAAATTCAAAAATTGAATTTCAAAAATTCAAAAATTGAATTTCAAAAATTCAAAAATTGAATTTCAAAAATTCAAAAATTGAATTTCAAAAATTCAAAAATTGAATTTCAAAAATTCAAAAATTGAATTTCAAAAATTCAAAAATTGAATTTCAAAAATTCAAAAATTGAATTTCAAAAATTCAAAAATTGAATTTCAAAAATTCAAAAATTGAATTTCAAAAATTCAAAAATTGAATTTCAAAAATTCAAAAATTGAATTTCAAAAATTCAAAAATTGAATTTCAAAAATTCAAAAATTGAATTTCAAAAATTCAAAAATTGAATTTCAAAAATTCAAAAATTGAATTTCAAAAATTCAAAAATTGAATTTCAAAAATTCAAAAATTGAATTTCAAAAATTCAAAAATTGAATTTCAAAAATTCAAAAATTGAATTTCAAAAATTCAAAAATTCAATTTTAAAAATTCAAAAATTCAATTTTAAAAATTCAAAAATTTAATTTTGAATTTCAAGAAATTCAAAAATTGCAAAATCTCCATTCCAGAGATTGGTATTTGCCAGTTCTCTGAACTACTCAAAATTTCAAAAATTCAAAAATTGAATTTCAAAAATTCAAAAATTGAATTTTAAAAATTCAAAAATTCAATTTTAAAAATTCAAAAATTTAATTTTGAATTTCAAGAAATTCGAAAATTGCAAAATCTCCATTCCAGAGATTGGTATTTGCCAGTTCTCCGAACTACTCAAAATTTCCGCTACTGGTCCTCCAGAACCTATCACAACCTGGTGAATTTCACCCCTACTCCCAGGTCTCCTTCAAGCCTATTATGCTATGTCCTATGGCTGTGATGGAGAACTTATGGCACGCCTGCCCCAGGTAGTACACGGAGCCATATCAGAAGGCATGCAAGACTTTGCCATGTTTCAGCTCCAGCACACATGTGCACACTGACCAGCTGATTTTCAGCCTTGGGAAAGGCCGTTTTGTCCTTCGGATGCTCCAGGGAAACTTCCTTGAAGCCACGGAAGCAAAATAAATCTCCCAACAGAGAAACCGGAAGTACGGAAAAACACACTTCCAGTTTGCCATTGTGCTAGGTTTTTTTGCACTCCATCGGATTCAGGAAAGCTTCCTGAAGCCCCAGAGTGCAAAAACCAGCACAATGGGAAAACCCAAAGTGCATTTTCCGAACTTCTGGTTTATCAATTGGTTTTTTTTTTTAAACCTACCAGGCTTCAGAAAGGCCTGTGAGCATGTGCGGGGGCAGGGTTAGCACAGTATGTGTGCGCGCGCATGCATGGGAGGGGAGGGGAGGGGTGTGGCCATGTGCATGCATGCTAGCCATACCCCTCACACACCCCTTTTGGCACACAAGCCAAAGAAGGTTCACTATCACTGGCCTATAGTTTTATTGTTTCTTTCTTCTTTTGTTTTTCATACCAATTTGAGCTCCTGCACTTCCTAGAGCCTCTGGAGCGAGGCAGCATATAAATCATATCAATACCCCAAATCGGTACAATAAACGTGCCCCACTCACCACTATAAGAAGAAAGGCAGGGTTGGTTCCCCAATCTGGAAGCCTGTCCCAACGTGAGCTACAGGGTCACCCCCCAAAAAAATTTACTACCACACTGTGGGTGTGGGCTTATTTTGTGAGTTTGGCTTGCTGGCCATGTGAGAAGCTGGGAGTGGCTTGACGATCATGTGACCAGGGGTGGCTTAAAGGTCACGTGACTGGCTTAAAGATGGCCTACTTGACATCATTCATGTCAAGGGTTTTGGTTAGGGTTAGGGTGCCTGGTCTCTCCTCACCTCAAAGAGATACAATTTCTATTGACTATTACTAAATATCCAAAATATACTATTTAATTCTATGTATATATGCCATATGTGTACATACATATTACACACAGGCACACAAAAATATACATTATCTACTATATAAACTGTATGTATACGTACACACATACACATACAGCTCTTCTAAAATTATACACATTCAACCTCATTTACTGCGATGGGAAAAACATAGCCAAAACCCAGAAGGGAAAAAAAGAAAATTTTTTTTTTTACTGGTTCTGCATACTTGACATTACCCATAGGAGCTCAACACTGGTCACCCCAGACTATGGTCGAAAAGGCCACGATCTTGGCTGCGACTGTGCAACCAAAGCTCTCCTCGTTTCTTATGTGCCCATAGCACCCTTGTTGCAGTATCTGGGATAAGAGAAAAGGTGGGTTCGGTGAGCACTGTTTCTGGCATAAAGCGGAAATCAGTGTCCTTGGAGTGAAATTCCTGAAATTCCTGCAGTTGGCTGCCGGACTGGTCTAACTCTGCCGGCCTTTCAAGGTTTGCTTTCTATTTTACTTTTCTGCTTCCCCGTTTCCCCCATCGCTTCACTTTCGCTCCTTAAAGAGACTGTGCTCCAACGGGACAGAAAAAAACATTTGTGAAGAGCTTATCTGTAAAAGGGAAGAGAATGGCGTTAACTAATCCAGCCAGAAGTCAGAGCATAAATCTTTGAACTATGTTTTGCCAGCTGCCCAGTCATTTAAAAATAGTGTGGTGCCAATAAGACAGATCACTCCACATGGGGGCTGTAAACAGAAATCAAAAGGTATGCACCAGGGCCCTGATTGCAGTCCAACCTTACTGCCACCCTCCCAGGCCCCCATCATAGTTCATTTCTGCTTTGCACTATTATGGGTATCCCCCCTGGATTTCTCTGCTGTCAGCCACTGATTTCTCCTGGTCCAGGAAGGCACCAACTGCTTTTTATTCCATAGAAGTCTGGTGGCACCTACTGATCTTTCCAGGTTTGACATTACACAGAGGCATTGCTGTAGCTTGACACAAGCAACTGTTTTAGGAGGCAATTTGACATGCTTCCTCCCTGTCTCTCTTTACAATCATGGAGACAGGGTGGTTGTCCGAGTTAATGTATAACTTTTCATTTTTTTAAAATTAACAATAAATTTTATTTGTAACACACAAAACACAAACAACAAAATACAATAAACATTAAAATAAGAGTTGGACAATTTGTGACGTGCCTATTTTAACAGTGCTTATTTTCTATGACGTGGATTATATAGAATAGAATACAATTTTTATTGGCCAAGTGTGATTGGACACACAAGGAATTTGTCTTGGTGCATATGCTCTCAGTGTACATAAAATAAAATATACATTTGTCAAGAATCATGTGGTACAACACTTAATGATTGTCATAGGGGTCAAATAAGCAATGAAGAAGCAATATTAATAAAAATCTTAGGATGTAATATAATATAATAATATATTATAATATAATATACATAATATACATCAAATCTTAGCAATGATCTTATTCAGATATATCTTTTTCTTTTTTCCTTTTATGACCAATCCTCTGACATTTACTCTCCAAATTTTCTAACATTTATTAATTCTCTGTTTTTGATTTTTTCCCTTTTTTCCATCCAATCGTAGAACCTATCCCAACAATTAGTATACTATGACTCATCTTTTTTTTTTGTTTAAACTATCCATTTCTGCGCACATTGTTATTTTTTTCGATTATAGCTTCCTCAATAGGCACAGTTTCACTTTTCCAATATTGTGTGAGTGCTATTCTCGCTGCTGTCATTATATGAAGGATTAAAAACAATTGGTTTTTATCAAAGTTTTCACTGGCTATTAATGTATAAATTTTGAGTTTTTCCTCCTGTGTAGAACCACAGTAACATTTTCTTTAATACAGTACTGAAATATATGTACTGGGGCAGCTGTAGAGAAATATTTTCTTTATGCTGAGGCTTTTGATCACTGTACCACAAAGAATTGTCTCCATCCTTAAATGTCCCTTCAGATCAGTCTTGACTCCTGGAAACCGTTTGGTCAAATCCATGCAATTTTCTTGGCAATGTTTTCAGAAGTGGTTTGCTGTCACTTTCTTCTTCCTAGGGCTGAAAGAGCACTAAATCCATGCTCCCAAATCGCCTGGTTGACAAGCTGTAGGCAAGAAAGAGGAATGAAAGATGAAGGGACAGGAATTGATCAATAAGGAGCAAGCGTCAAATAGGAATAACAGGTTAAAACCAACATTTAGTGCCACACAACCATCATCCTTAAGCAAGATAGCATTTTTTTTTTAAAAAAATGCAGGTTTGGTGCTTCTTTAAAAGAACACTAAATCTACTTATCATCCACATAATAACTGCAGTGAGACTAGCCTAGGCACCAATGTTGAACGACAATAATCTCCCAACAGACAATATGGTTATAAGTAAATTTATGGACTGCGCTGAAATGTCCAGGCTTACATTTGAACTGCAAAATAAACAAGAGAAATTTTTTTATACAATTTGGGAAAACCTTTACAAACGGCTTAAAAACCAGAAGAAACAATCAATAAATAATTAAATAATAACATTGATAATTGCAAATAACATACTGAAAATGAAAATAATTGATATATACGGACTAGATAAAGTAATAATGAGATACATAGAGTTTGCTTTTTGATTCACTATAGATGTAAATAAGAAGATAATGGTGTTTCACGTAACAGTTTTTTCTCTTTTCTTTTTCCTCTCTTTCTTTTTCTCTTTCTTCCTTTTTACTTTTTTCTTTTTCTCCCTTCTTTCTTTTCTTCTCGTTTCTTGTTTTAATTGTTGTTTCTTGTTCTTTTTGAATTATACCGTTGTTTTACTTGCGAATAAAATTATTTTTAAAAAATAAAAAATAAAAAAGGAACCCTAAATCTATGTATATGAGGAGGCTGCATAAGGTCTGAGAAAAGCTTTGAAAAACTCAATTCAAACATGCAGTGAAGCTCTGCAGCACCCATTGTTCCTGAAGTTCAAGCCAACTATCATGAAGTCCAGTTCCAGGTAAGCAGAGGGAAAATGTTATGCTTGTAGGAGCCTTCACTGGCCAGTAGGAATTGAGTAAATCCTAGTACGTACATGCTCTATCAAAAACCACATAATTGATAAAACTAGATCATCTCCATAGCAAACATTGTACTGAAGGAAAAGAGAAAAAACTACTGCAGCCTAAAAACAACTTTTAATGCCTGAGCTGTGGGTTGGGAATAAGACAAAATGATGTAGTGAAGTGCTATAAAAATGGCCACTGGGGTATGTTTGCACTGCAGTTAAACAGAGATGAGAATTTGCCCTTGTAGCATTTTCCAGACTAATTGTTGTGCCAAAATAACAGCAATAAGAATGATGATGACTGAATGAGGCGAACAAAATGTTGTAGGCCTTTATTATGTATTTATTTTATTTATTAATTGTTGTGGTTCCGTCTGAGGCCCCTCAGGGAACGGCTGATCTTCTGTCGGTTTCCAGCTCAGAGGGAGAGGCTGAGGAACAGGAGGTGCAGACAGACGAGGAGGAGGAATCCCAGGCTGAAGAAGAGGGAGGACAGCCAGAGTCCCACCAGGGGGAGCTCTCCCCAGCAAGCAGCCTGGATTCCTTAGAGGAAAATGCACAAGCCATAATTGATCTGCGACAAAGAAGAGCTACTCAGAGAAGGACTCAATTGGCTAAGTACTTTCAGCATTAAAGAGGCAACAGCTGGGTTTGGGTGTGGTGCTCTTGGGAAAGGCTAAAAGGCAGACCCACCCTTCCTGGCTTGTGGAGTTTTATCTTTGAGAGTCGTGGGACCTGGCTGTGAACTTTGGCGTCTTGGAATCCTGGTTTGTGCCTTTGACTATTGAAACCTTGGGGGGGGGGGGGTGCCAGCAAGAAGCTTGCTGTATTGTCTGGACATCAGGACTCTGCTGTAACGTATTATAGCCTGTTTGTTGGGAAGAACAGGTTTCCCTCTGTGTTTATTTTTTCCAGCTATAAAATACTTTTGGCTTTTACCAGAGTGTCTGGCTGTTTTTTCCAGTTGGTGTTGAGGTCTGGGGGAACCCAGACAGAACATTAATTGGATTTATATTCTGCCCCTCTCCGAAGACTTGGGGCAGCTTACAACATACAAAAAAAACAAGGTACATCGAAATCCAATTAATTAAAACTAAAAGCCTGAAAACCAATTAAAATACACTCATATCCATTCAGTCAACAAACTCACCATAGATTCATCAGCCAGGGGTAGTGTCTAATGACCCCAAGCCTGGCGGCATAGATGAGTCTTCAAACTCTTACAAAAGGCGAGGAGGGTGGGGATAGTACGAATCTCCGGGAGGAGCTGATTCCAGAGGCCGGGCCCCCCACAAAGAAGGCTCTTCCCCTAGGTCCTGCCAAGTCACATTGTCTAGTTGACGGGACCTGTAGAAGGCCGACTCTGTGGGACCTGACCGGTCGCTGGGATTCATGCAGCCTTTAGTAGGCCTTTAGTAGGAAATAGCTAGAGACAGAAACCATATCACTGTCAGAATGGGACTACAGAAATTTTGCTTTGCAAAGTATCTCACTGACTACTCATCTAGATTTCTGTAGTCCATATCTGATAGCTTTAACAATGCATCTCAGGAATCAGGCCCTAACCCCAAAGTCCTTGGGACAGACTGTTATTTTGCATGAAGTATCTGATATACAGGTGAAACTTGAACAGTTAGAATATCATGCAAAAGTTCATTGCAACTTAAAAGGTGAAATGTAATATATGAGAGAGACTCATTACATGCAAGGCAAGATAGTTCAAGGAGTGATTTGTCATAATTGTGTTGATTATGGGGTACATCTCATGAAAATTCCAAATCTGCAATCTCAGAAAATTAGAATATTACATGCAATCAGTAATAAAATGATTGTACATGGAACCTTATTGGACCTCTGAAAAGTATAAGCATGCATATGTACTCAGTAATTGGTATGGTATGGAGGAAAAATGGAGAGGCATACACTGCAAGATGCTTGAAGTCCACTGTGAAGTTTCCATTTCTGTGCTGATTTGGGGAGTCATGTCATCTGCTGGTGTTGGTCCACTGTGTTTCATTAAGCCCAGGGTCAACACAGTTGTCTACCAGGAGATTTTGGAGCACTTCATGCTTCCTTCTGCAGATGAGCTTTATGGGGTGCTGACTTCATTTTCCAACAGGACCTGGAACTTGCCCACATTGCCAAAAGCACCAAAACCTGGTTCAATGACCATGGGATTACTGTGATTGGCAGCAAATTGCCTCTGAAAAATGCATCTGAAATGGAGGTTTCACAGGCTGAAAAAGCATGGTACAGAGCAAACAACCAACAAACCTGTTGCTAAAATTCACCTCTGGGAACAGCTGATTGAGGGAATTCAGGAATGCCATCCACCCCCAATCAGTAGGGGTTATTGGTGATCTCTGAGCTTGGTTGTTTTCTTGTAGATGATTCTTAACTCCTATACTAAAACTGATGATGCCCAGTTTCGGTAACAAAAGATCTTCAAGAAAACAACCAAGCTCAGAGATCACCAAGGACTTCTCAAACTAAAAAGCCATTTATCTTGTGTCTAGAATAGAATAGAATAGAATAGAAAAGAAATCTTTATTGGCCAAGTGTGATTGGACACACAAGGAATTTGTCTTGGTGCACATGCTCTCAGTGTACAGTACATAAAAGAAAAAGATACATTTTTCCAGAATCATGTGGTACAACACTTAATGATTGACATAAGAGTCAAATAGGCAATAAAGAAACAATAATATTAATAAAAATCTTAGGATACGAGCAACAAGTTACAGTCATACAGTCCTAAGTGGGAGGAAAGGGATGATAGGAATGGTGAGAAAAAATTAGTAGAAATAGAAGTGCAGACTTAGTAAAAAGTTTGACAGTGTTGAGGGAATTATTTGTTTAGTAGAGTGATGGCGTTCAGGGAAAAAACTGTCCTTGTGTCTAGTTGTCTTGATGTGCAGTGCTCTGTAGCGACGTTTTGAGGGTAGGAGTTGAAACAGTTTGTGTCCAGGATGCGAGGGGTCAGTAAATATTTTCACCGCCCTCTTTTTTACTCATACAGTATACAGGTCTCAGTGGAAGGCAGGTTGGCAACAAGAGGTTTTTCTGCAGATACGTATACTTTTTGAATAATTTGTAACCAGAATTTTGTATAGATGTCTAATGGTAGATGCACTATACTAGCCCCACACGAGAAGCATATTTGGCCCAAATGTTATCTGCTTCCTGAAAGCTTCTTAAAAGGACCTATTGCAAATGGCACCTAAGGATGATACCAGATGCTGCCTGGAATGTAGATGTGTTCATTTTTTAAAGTTATAGGTTCATATATTGTAAAGTTTATTGTTATTATTGTTATTCATGATGTGAGCCACTGAATGTCTATATGTTTGTGGCAGGATATAAATGATGTATATAAATATACAATCATACAGGCAGTTTTAGTTCCAGTTTCTTTTGTGTTCTGCCGGCGTGTCTCAAATGCCCGTAATTACAGGGTAATTAGTCCAGGAAGACACACACCACACGATAAAAGGAAAACCCAAAAGTCTTTATCAACAGAAAAACAGAAACAGCTCCCTGTTTAAATGTCAAAGGGATTTTCTGGTACACACAAGGCACAGGTTAAATGCAGTCTAATTGCTCACCCAATAACTGGGAAATTGAGTCCAATTCTAAAGTCCAGAGAGTCCACACACACAATCCTGAAGAGCAGAAACCATGATCTTGATGAAACAATGAATCAGATAAACTGCCATGAGGCTAAAACATCAGGCTGCACTTTTATCTGTAGCACTAATTATAGCAGCCCCACCCAACCACAGGTGGCCTTATTTTCTCTTGTAATAATCCTTCAGTTGTTGTCTCCTATGCATCACTCTACGCATGCGTGGATGTGTCATTAATTCTTATTCAGAATCCAGGGATGATACAGATGATTGATCTCCTCCTGGGCTGTCTGCCAAACTCCCCTCTTCCCTGTCACTCACACTTCCTTGGTCAAAGGAGACTTCGTCGGCAGATTCTACTGGGAGCAAAACAGGCTTGCGGTATGTGGATGTCTCTCCCACCTCCACCTCCACATTCCTTGGGGCAGGAGCTGGGCCAGAGCTAACCACAACACTTTTGCAATGTTGGCATAAATGACTTTTTAATCAACAATTGCACAGTGAATCATCATTTTGACTGAGGCCTCCATTCTCCTGATTAGTTGCCTCCAACACAGATCCTATCAGTTTGTATGTAAATTTAGACTTCTCTACACTAAGTTGCATCGTATTAATACTTCTTTTACATTTCTGTCTTGGGCATATTAATGAACAATCACTCAATTTTTGAAGCTACGGTAGAGCCCTCTTTTCCAGCCACTCAGCAAACCTGACTATCTTACTACATGCTTTTAAGTTCAAGTAATTTATAAATAAGTTCAAAAGTTTCACTTTAATATAGCTTTCCTCCAGGATTTTACAATGTATATGTCTTCAATTTTAATGGCACTGAATTACAGATTTATACCAAATAAAATCTTCTTGAGTGCTTAATTTGCTAGAGAGTTTGTACTGAAAAAAATTATGAGAAGTTTTCTCTGGCAACACCAAGTAATGCTTTCCAGATCATCCCAAATCTTGTGACTGCTGAATTCTTAAACAACTGTAAAAAGACTTAAAATTGCAGAAGTCATTTCATTTTTATTTCAATAAAACCTTTTCTTCTAAATGCATGTTTCCTTTGCCTTTGTGTTTTCATTAATTTATCTGAGGGATGTCCCTATGCTACTAAACTGTGAATGAGATTAATTGCATAGTTAATGGCAGTGTAGCTGTATGCAAGAAATAGTAACTATTAATTCAGTAAATGTACTTTGTGGTTTGCATTTAAATAGCCACAGGGCTCAGTGACATTCAAGATAACAGCTAAAAGTGATAGGCCTAGCCAGTGTTCCCTCTAATTTTTTGGGGGGGTGGGCGAAACAAATAAAAAACCCACCCTGTTTTGCCTCAGAGAATTTCAAAATATAATACTGTACTGTGTGTCTATAACAGTGAGCTCATAATAGGGCAACTCTATCAATATCAAAATGCCACTTAAATAGTTGAGCTAGTTTCAAACTAGATTTTGATTTTCTTTCTCTCTTCCTTACTCCCATTCTTTTTCTTTCTCCTTTCCTTCCTCTCTTTTTTCTATCTGTTTCTCTCTCTTCCTCTCTTCCTCTCTCTCTCCTTCCCTCTCACTCTTTCCCTCTCAGCTTCTGGGCAGGTTTGGAAAACTCTGAGTTAAAGATGATTTTTAAGTGAGCGATTGCTCACTGCTCAGCTTAGAGGGAACTATGGGCCTAGCCATTTCTCCCCATTCTTATGTTCTAATAGCAGATTCTGTTCACTCTGCTATTAGCTCTGGGAGGGAATTTTCTAAGGCACCAACAAATGCTAATACCTTTTAGGAAGCAGCTGGTTCCATCTGGACTTTACTAGGACAGACCATAGTAAAGGTGTCCCTGGGCTGTTGCTTAAACTTCACAAGCAAAGGTCACAGATTATATTTGTGCAATTAATGATACGTCTGGTTTGCCCTTCTTCAGGCTTCATTTGGAATTAATAATTGAACAGATTTAGCAAATAGGATTATATAATGATAAACTCCTTAATACAAACCTATTGCAGGTCAATTTAGGGATTAAATTGCTGTGGTGTTTTTGTTTTTGTTTTGTGGCTGAATAACTGAACAGAAAAGATGAATCTGGGGATATTTATGTATTTTATAAAACACATAGAAAGGTTGGATATAAACTTTATAAAAGTAAAGTGTAAAAGAGGAAAGGGAAAGCAAGTAGAATGCTTGGCTGCATAGCTAGAAGTATAACAATCAGGAAGAAGGAGATTTTGATCCCGCTGTATAGAGCGCTGGTGAGACCACATTTGGAATACTGTGTTCACTTCTGGACACCTCAAATACAAAAAGATATTGATAAAACTGAACGGGTCCAAAGATGAGCTACAAAAATGGTGGAAGGTCTTAAGCATAAACTTATCAGGAAAGACTTAATGAACTCAATTTGTATAGTCTGGAGGACAGAAGGAAAAGGGGGGAAATGATCGAAACATTTAAATATGTTAAAGGGTTAAAAAAGATTCAGGAGGGAAGTGTTTTTAATAGGAAAGTGAACACAAGAACAAGGGGGCACAATCTGAGGTTAGTTGGGGGAAAGATCAGAAGCAACATGAGAAAATATTATTTCACTGAAAGAGTAGTAGATCCTTGGAACAAACTTCCAGCAGACGTGGTTGGTAAATCCACAGTAACTGAATTTAAACATGCCTTGGATAAACATACTGTATATCCATCCTAAGATAAAATGCTGGAAATAGTATACTAGATGGACCAGGAGGTCTTTTTCTGCCATCAATCTTCTCTTTCTAGGTTTCTAAAAGAGAAAGAGAAAAGAAGTACAAGCAACATGAAATTGAGACATGGCAACCAAACCAGTTTGAATTAGGAGATATGAGTCATAAACTGCAAACATCTAATCCTAGGCTGGACTCAAGGGGATAAGAAGCCTATTTCTGCAGATGGGTTTAAAGCATTTTACAAGAGGAGCCTCCTAAACTATAAAACTGCCCGGCACATAAATTGATATGACTGCTAAACCTTTCATTTTCAGACACGATGACTTAATTTCAGAAGTTCACCAGTCTGCCATTACTTTAAGTTAGACCCAGCAAAAATTCAGCTAACTGAAGCATTCGCTCTAATGTATACAGTATATCAAATGTATCTTTTCTTTATGTACAGAGAGCATATGTACCAATGACAAATTCCTTGTGTGTCCAATCATATTTGGCCAATAAAAATTTGTATTTTGTTCTGTTCTGTTGTGTTCTGTTCTGTTCTATTCTATTCTATTCTATTCTATTCTATTCTATTCGACCTATAAAGCCCTTCATGGCACCGGACCAGATTATCTCAGGGACCGCCTTCTGCTGCACGAATCCCAGCGACCAGTTAGGTCCCAGTTGGGTCTTCTCCGGGTCCCGTCAACTAAACAATGACGCTTGGCGGGACCCAGGGGAAGAGCCTTCTCTGTGGTGACCCCGGCCCTCTGGAACCAACACCCCCCCAGAGATTAGAATTGCCCCCACCCTCCTTGCCTTCCTTAAGCTACTTAAAACCCACCTCTGCCGCCAGGCATGGGGGAATTGAGATACTCTTTCCCCCTAGGCCTTTAAAATTTTATGCATAGTATGTCTGTATGTATGTTTGGTTTTTATATTAATGGGTTTTTAATCGTTTTTAGTATTGGATTATTATTGTACGCTGTCTTATTATTGCTGTTAGCCGCCCCGAGTCTCCGGAGAGGGGCGGCATACAAATCCAATAAATAAATAAATAAATTCTATTCTATTCTATTCATGGTCAGAGAGAACATGCCTCAAGCATGTTCATAAGCTAATGAATAAGCCATGTTGCTCCCCACATGCATATTGCATGGGAGGACAGCAGCATCTGGTTCTCCCACGCAACATGGGCCAATGGTTATCATTTCATCCAATAGACCAATATTTCCCAACCTTGGCCCCTTGAAGATATTTGGACTTCAACTCCCAGAATTCCCCAGCCAGCGAATGCTGGCTGGGGAATTCTGGGATTTGAAGTCCAGATATCTTCAAGTGGCCAAAGTTGGGAAACACTGCAATAGACAACTTGAGACAGTGAGAACTTTTCAGTTTGGAAGAGAAAACACTGGCTTGAAACTTGAGGTAATTTCTACACACACTTGAAGGATTCTTCTGTAGAATAATGTTAGAAGATTAGAAGTAAAAGAAGTAAACAAAATAACTGTGACAGCCAGATCAAACCTCTGAGGCAGTAGTTTTTATCTATTTGTTTTAATTGTTCCTGACCAAGAAATCAGGCACAACTAACAGAACAAAAACAGAGTCACTTTCATCTGAGATGAGCAGCTATAAATACAAATACAAATAAATAATCTGCCAACCACCTAAAGGTAATAGAGCATTAATTGGAATGTATGAATTTGAGTCCCCTCTTTGTCTATTACTCTGGCGAACCTTGTCTAAGCATTTGCTGTTCTAAGGCCACTTCCTTTTGACTTTTTTTCCTGAGTGCAAACACATAGTGTATTTAATTTTATCTTCTTCCTCTTCTTCCTTTTCTACTATTCAGTTTGGACTAACTTTTAATGACCACTTAGCTAGGTTTTCTCCATGATGATCTTGCAGCCAGATGATGACCAGACTCTAATCTGTTTTTTCAGGTCTTCCAACAGTGCTCCCATTGCCACTGATCACTGTTAATGACTCCATTCCACCTTAGTCCTCTCCGTTTTTTCAACCTTTCCCAGAAATACAGTCTTCTCTTGAGAGACGGGTCCAATGTGGGATAATTTATGTCTCATCATATTTGTCCCTCAAGTGATAACTTGGGTTGATTTATTTCATGATCAATATTGTTTTCTTTCTCTATCCATGATCTTTGAACATAAAGTTCAAAGGCATCAATACTTATTTATTTTTTTATTTTTTTATTTTATTTGTCAAACAAGTATAGTATTATAGTATGTATTAATTAACATAAGTAGAAATTAGTGATAGAAGGATAAAAAAGACAGTAGGACAGGGATGGTAAGCACAAGGATGCACTTATGCACGCCCAACACAGACCTCTTAGAAAAGGGGAGAGGTCAATTTTCAAAGGCATCGATACTCTTTGTATTTTGTTCAAAGTGCAACTTTCACTTTCATGGAGTGTCACACATAGAATTAGGGAGAGACTCACTGAGGTATAAGAAGGAACTAAAAATGCTATATTCCTCCCCAGCAGCCTCTGTCCTCCCATGCAATAGGGGCCATTGAGCCTACTGTCCCTGTTCTACTGTTCTATTGACCTCTTTTATCATTACTTTTTACTTATGTATGTTATGTTTATACAAACTGCTATCTGTACATGTTTGACATATACAATAAAATAAAAAAATAAATGGTTATCGTTTTGTCCAATGACCAACTTGGGACAGCGAGGGCTTTTCAGTTTGGAAGAGAAAATACTGATTTCAAACTTGAGGTAATTTCTATTCACACTTGAAGGACGCTAGAGTACTGTTAGAAGATTAGAAGTAAAAAAAGAAGTCTTCGTAGAGGGGCAGCATACAAATATAATTTATTGTTGTTGTTGTTATTATTATTATTATTATTATTATTATTATTATTATTATACAAAATAAAAACGGTGACAGCCTTTGAGGTTTGATTTGGTTTTTTTTTAATATAATTGAGAGTGTTTCTATCTTCTTTTAAAAAAATCTCTTCCTAATTTTTGCTTTCATTGTCAGGCTGAAGCCAGAATACCTTGGACTCTGATTTATTTCTCGGATGCTGTTCTGTTTTGGGCCTGAACTAATCGGAATAACAACCTCTGAGCTTTGCAAGCAGTTACAGTCTCTGTGCTTAAAGGATCTTAAAGGAAAAGCCACTTTAAAAGGTTTGCCAGCAGAGCGTTTCTGGAACTCTGGTTCTAGCAATGCCACCATAATGTGTCATATGACCACATCTCTGTTCATAACGTGTCATAGACCCCACCTCAATTCTCCCAGAAATCCTCCTTTTTTACTGTCTGGGTGTGGTTACTCTTCCCCAGAGCTAAAAATGACTAGACATCTCTCATAGACTTACTAGCTGAACTTTTTCCCACAATGCTTTTCCTGCCTGCTTCTAAACCTTCTGACCTGGGCATATAATAGGGACTCCTGATCCCCCAGGTCCTCATCCCCCTCTGAGTCAAGGAAGACCATCACTGGGGTTTCTACAGTCTCTGAAGGCTGCTCAGGTTCCATCTCTCCCTCACTCTCACTCTCTGATTCAGCTGGCGAGAACGCTGGCCTAGGTGCCATGATGGGCCCGGTTCATCCTCCTCAGAATCCGTCACTATAACTGACCCGGTCGTGGACCACTCACAACGGATGCTATTTGGAACACTGACATTCATAGAGTGTCGCACATAGAATTAGGAAGAGACTTGCTGAGGTATAAGTGAGCCACCCCAAGGAAGAGACTCGCTGAGGTATGTTGTGAGCCGCCGCGAATCTTCGGGGAGAGGTGGCATGCAAATCCAATAAATAAATGAATGAATGAATGAATGAATAAATGGAGGGAGGAAGGAAGGAAGGAAGGAAGAAAAAAGAGCACAAACAAATACCCACCCTAAGATAAAATACAGGAAATAGTATAAGGGCAGACTAAATACACCATGAGAACTTTTTCTGCCATCAATCTTCTATGTTTCTATACAGGAAATAGTATAAGGGTAGACTAGATGGACCATGAGGTCTTTTTCTGCCATCAATCTTCTATGTTTCTATGTTTCTATCTTTATTGTAGCCTATCTCACAAAAGTGTAGTTCTATTATCCCTGTGAAATTATTTTCCTGATCTGATCTATGGGTAGGGCTGACATTGTGTGGCTATGCAGATGGGACCTCCTTAGGAGGAATGAGATGGAGACTGACAAGTTAATATAATCACCAGGTATGCAGCCCTGATAAGGAACCCAACTAAGGCAATTCATAGGAAGAAAAGAAACCATATCATGAAATCATCAAGGTACTATATAGCAGGTAATCTACAAACACAAAAAGCAAGTCCAATGACTCATTTTCTCATAATATGTTAACCTACCATTGGAGAAAGCCAGTTTAGGAACTGTAATCGCAACTTTTGGAGGATGAAAAATTTGAAGAACCTTGAAGTATGGAATTTGACCTAAGGGCTTGGGGAGGGGGTTAGGCAGGGGCAAGGAAGCCAGTGCAGTTGTATCAATCTTCCACATGTTGGTGCTCTTCTGTTGGATTCAGTTCCCAGCACTGCAATTGTTAGATGAAAACATCTGGAAAGCACTAGGTTGGGAAGATGGAGTTTCTATTATTCTTGGCATTTCAAAGTCCAGTCCTTGGTAACAATCATTCAGTTGTTTCTGCAGAATTTAAATCATTCAGAGTATAAAAGATTCCTTCTTTCTGAGCTCACAGGAGTTGGAGTCTGCTACTGCTATGTTCTTACCCTCTTTTGAGATTGGGAAATGACCATTAACACCTGTTTTAGGAGTGACTTTCAATTACATTAACCAGAGGGACATTGTACACACGCTGTGTAGACCAAGTGTATGTATCTATGTGATGGATTTAACACATTTTTTCTCAGCTGAAAATTCATAACTGGATCCAGAATATTTGGGGGAGGAAAAAGTTAACATCGCATATCGCATGACCTTTAATTTAGTGTCCTGACATAGTGCTGATTGACAATCCTGCCATAGCTTCACTTAAAGCCAGATTCCTGTGATTATTCATGCTGTCTGATCTCATGGGATAAATGTTCCATGAGTGCACATGGGAATTGACCCAGGGGTGTGCCAATAACATGAATAGAAGTTGGATTGATTAATGACTATGCGTTTTACCAGCAGAACATCTCTCATATCATGGCTAATGTATGCTGGGATCTCCGGTATTCCTTTGGCTCTGTGCCTCATCCAGACTCTTTTGCAAACCGAAAGGCCAAAATATACCCTGGGCCAAAGGTGGAAGGCTTCTCCAATTGCTGAGAACACGCCAAGGCATGCAATTTGTTTGCGCAGAGTCTCCCCTGAAACTCCATCTGCAGAGTCCTCCCCATAAATACCAATTATTTTTATTGCTTAGATTTGCTCGGCCCCCTGTAGTTAATACAGTCAAAGGCCAAAAAAAAAGAAAAGAAAGCCAAATGCATATAGATCAGAGAAAAATCCGCGTACTAAAACAATAAATTAAAAGCAGCATAATGTAAAACAACCAAATAATAATAATCTAAAAATATCTCAAGAATGCATTTAAAATAGCAATTAGCAGCAGGAATATAGGAGATAAACCCTGAGGTTTTCTGCATGATGAAATATACCAGTAAAATATCATTTTCTTTTGTTTGTTTTTTCCTTGCAAGCATTTAACATGGATAGGATTTCTTATTATGATCATAGTTTGTGAACCGCAAATATTTGTACAAGATTGGAGGACACCTGTTTCAACAGATTAATTGAATAAATACATTAAATTTGTCCACACTGAAAAGAAGAAAAATAGGAATTTGTGTCTCATATATGAGTATTAGCATAGCATTGTGCAATCAATTTTCCCTAGAGTTGTGTAGGATATCAGCCTCCTTAATCCTTACCTGGTTCAATTTAATATCAAGAATGAGATTCCCAGTTTTTCAGCCCACAACAAGCTAAATGTGAGCCAATTGTTAGTCGCAAGAATTAAATAGACTACAGATTGAACGGGTCCAAAGACGGGCTACAAGAATGGTGGAAGGTCTTAAGCATAAAACGTATCAGAAAGACTTAATGAACTCAATCTGTATAGTCTGGAGGACAGAAGGAAAAGGGGGGACATGATCGAAACATTTAAATATATTAAGGGTTAAATAAGGTCCAGGAGGGAAGTGTTTTTAATAGGAAAGTGAACACAAGAACAAGGGGACACAATCTGAAGTTAGTTGGGGGAAAGATCAAAAGCAACATGAGAAAATATTATTTTACTGAAAGAGTAGTAGATCCTTGGAACAAACTTCCAGCAGATGTGTAGATAAATCCACAGTAACTGAATTTAACATGCCTGGGATAAACATATATCATCCTAAGATAAAATACAGAAAATAGTATAAGGGCAGACTAGATGACCATGAGGTCTTTTTCTGCCGTCAGACTTCTATGTTTCTATGTTTCTATGATGAAACTCGAAAAATTAGAATATCGTGCAAAAGTTCATTTGTTTCAGTAATGCAAGACAAAAGGTGAAACGTAATATATGAGACAGACTCATTACATGCAAGGCAAAATAATTCAAGATGTGATTTTTCATAATTGTGATGATTATGGCGCACGGCTCATAAAAACGCCAAATCCACAATCTCAGAAAATTAGAATATTGCATGTAATCAATAAACAATGTTTTCACCCTTTGGGGCATATAAGCTGAAAGTCAGGAAGAAGGCATGTTGTTTTTTCCACCATCAGCATTTTGGCTGCCTGGAGGATAGTCTCTTCCCTCACTTGCACACACAACAGCTGCATTCATCCACAAGGCCTGTAGTTGTAGCTGGGTTTTGGATTTCATTAGTCCTCTCCAAAGTATTTAAACTTGTGGTGAGAGTTACAAGTGTTACAACAACAACAACAAAGAAAGAATAATAACAGTAAAGGCAAGACATAATCACCAAAGTAAGGTGGGGGGATTGTCTATATGTGTGTCGGTGTTATATAAATATGTACAAATTATCTCAATTCCACATTAATAAGATATCAGCTATAGACTACGTTAACTCCTAAATGTGCCTATTCTACAGGCAGTCACCAACTTACAACAGTTTGTTTAATAACTGTAGTTACAGCACCATTGGGAAAAAAAGTGACATGACTATTTTTCAAACTTACAACTGTTGCAGCATCGCCACAGTCACATGATCAGAGTTCGGATACTTGGCAATTGACTCATATTTATGAGGGTTGCGGTGTGTCACATGATCCCCTTTTAGAACAGGACAGAACAGAATAGAATTCTTTATTGGCCAAGTGTGATTGGACACACAAGGAATTTGTCTTGGTGCATATGCTCTCAGTGTACATAAAAGAAAAGTTATATTTGTCAAGAATCATAAGGTAAAACACTTAATGATTGTCATACAAGCAACAAGTTATAAGTGGGAGGAGATGTGTGATAGGAACCATGGGAAGACTAATAATAATAGTAATGCAGCTTAAGTGAATTGTTTGACAGCGGCAAGGGAATTATTTGTTTAGCAGAGTGATGGGGACATGATAGAAACATTTAAATATGTTAAAGGGTTAAATAAGGTTCAGGAGAGAAGTGTTTTTAATAGGAAAGTGAACACAAGAACAAGGGGACACAATCTGAAGTTAGTTGGGGGAAAGATCAAAAGCAACATGTGAAAATATTATTTTACTGAAAGAGTAGTAGATCCTTGGAACAAACTTCCAGCAGACGTGGTTGGTAAATCCACAGTAACTGAATTTAAACATGCCTGGGATAAACATATATCCATCCTAAGATAAAATATAGGAAATAGTATAAGGGCAGACTAGATGGATCATGAGATCTTTTTCTGCCTTCAGTCTTCTATGTTTTTATGGCTTTCTGGAAAAAACTGTTCTTGTGTCTAGTTGTCTTGGTGTGCGGTGCTCTATAGCAATGTTTTGAGGGTAGAAGTTGAAACAATTTATGTCCAGGATGCAGGGGTCAGTAAATATTTTCACAGTCCTTTTTTTGACTCGTACAGTATACAGGTCCTCTATGGCAGTGTTTCCCAACTGGTGTGCCGCGAGACATGGTCAGGTGTGCCGCGAAGAAAGCAGCTCAGCTTCTGGTCTCGAAACTTTTTGCGAAGAGCAAAAAGTTGTGAGAACGGAAGCTGAGCTTCCTTCTTAGCGCCTTCCAAGTTTTCCGGCAACTGCAGCGCCCCGCCCGGCTGGAGCTTCCCTGGTGGCTGCAGCAGGTGAGCTTTGGGGCCTGGTGGGAGGGTAGCGGCAGCAGAAGGGCGCCGCACAGCAGGAGGGTGATGGCGGCGGCAGCGGCAGCCGCAGAGGGTAGTAGCCGTGGGGCAGCGGCAGAGTGGTCAGCTGTGAGGCGGAGCTCCAGAACAGAGGCACCGACGGCGGCGGCTGGACATGCTAGAATTGCGTGGCTGGCACTTGCCTGCTGTCTGGGCCGGGACGGAGGCTCCAGCCCCACGTCCATGCCCAGCGCAACGCCAGCATGTACGGCGTCTAGCAACATGTCTAGCTGCCGCCGTCGGTGCCTCTGTTCCGGAGCTCCGCCTCACAGCTGACGACCTTGCCGCCGCCCCACGGCTACTGCCCAATGCTGCTGCTGAGAGAAAGAGAGAGGGAGAGAGGGGGGAGAGAAAGAGATAGCAAGAGAGGGAGAGAGAGAAAGAGAGAGGGGGAGAAAGAGAGAGAAAGAGAGGGAGAGGGAGAAAGAGAGAGGGGGGGAGAGAAAGAGATAGCAAGAGAGGGAGAGAGAGGGAGAGAAAGAGAGAGAAAGAGATAGCAAGAGAGGGAGAGAGAGAAAGAGAGAGGGAGAGAGGGGGGAGAGAAAGAGATAGCAAGAGAGGGAGAGAGAGAGAAAGAGATAGCAAGAGAGGGAGAGAGAGAAAGAGAGGGAGAGAGTGGGAGAGAAAGAGATAGCAAGAGAGGGAGAAAGAGAGAGGGAAAGAGGGGGAGAGAAAGAGATAGCAAGAGAGGGAGAGAGAGAGGGAGAGAGGGGGAGAGAAAGAGAGAGAAAGAGATAGCAAGAGAGGGAGAGAGAGAAAGAGAGAGGGAGAAAGAGGGGGAAGGAGGGTGAGGGAAAGACATAGAGAGAGGGAAGGAGGGAGAGAGAAGGAGGGCAAAAAAGAGAGGAAGGAAGGGAGAAACAGAGATGGAGAGAGAGGGGGAAAGAAAGAGGAAGGAAGGGAGAGAGAGAAAGAGGGAGAGAGAGAGAAATAGAGCGAAATGGAGGAAGAGAGAGATTTTTTTTGTCCAAACTTTTTTTAGGCCCCCCCCCCCCCGCTCAATGTTCCCCAGGATTTTCTAAATGTGAATAATGTGCCGCTGATCAAAAAAGGTTGGGAAACACTGCTCTATGGAAGGTAGGTTGGCAGTAATTTTTTTTGTTTCTGCAGTTCTGATTATCCTCTGAAGTCTATGTCGGTCTTGTTGGGTTGCAGAACCAAACCAGACAGTTATGGAGGTGCAGATGACAGACTCATTAATTCCTCTGTAGAACTGTATCAGCTGTTTTGTGACCTTCCGACATGCCAAGTCAATGGAGAAGCCAGATTCACTTAATAACCGGGTTATTCATTTAATAAGTCCACTTAACGATTGTGGCAAGAAAGATCTAAAATGGAGCAAAACTCATTTAACAAATGTCTCACTTAGCAACAGAAATTTGGGGCTCATTTGTTATCGTAAGTAGAGGGCGACCTGTATGTAAGTTTTAACATATTTAACATATCTGTCCCCATTTCTGAATTTCATTGCATATAAGTCTGCCATGAAAGATTGTCAGAAATTGTGCATGTTCCAGGATTTAGTTTGCTGCTTATAACTACCCGTAATTTTCAGACTATAAGACGTACTGGAATATAAGATGCACCTTAGTTTTGGGGGAGGAAAATAAGGAACAAACTTTTCTGTCTAACAGCGAGCGCCCTTAGCAAACATCTTGGAACAGGTATATTAGCGTTGCAAAGCTCCATTTGAAATACAGTGATACCTCGTCTTACAAACGCCTTGTCATACAAACTTTTCAAGATACAAACCCGGGGTTTAAGATTTTTTTGCCTCTTCTTACAAACTATTTTCACCCTACAAACTCACCACTGCCTCTGGGATGCCCTGCCTCTGGACTTCTGTTGCCAGCAAAGCACCCATTTTTGCACTGCTGGGATGCCCCTGAGGCTCCCCTCCATAGGAAACCCCACCTCCAGACTTCCATTGCCAGCGAAGTGCTCGTTTTTGCAATGCTGGGATTCCCCTGCAGCATCGCAAAAACACAGTGCTGTGTCTGCATAGAAACAGCCGGCTGTCAGAGTCGGGCTCGCGTATCCCTCTCCAGGGTGCTGATTGGGCGCGTAAGCCCAGTTACTCGTTAAGCGGGAAGTTTCCTCTGTATGTGATTGGTAGTTGCCTCAGAAGGCGTCCTGTATATAAGTCTGTGTACTCTTGTTTTGTTTCTTAAGCCTGTACCTGCCCGGTTGGCACGTTCTGATTAAACTCACATGTTCTGGTAAAAGGCCTCAGTTATTATACTGGCGACGAGATTTCAGCCCTGCATTTCCATTTCGCATCTGTGTCTGCAGTAAGTGACAATGTCTGTACAGCTTACTTTTCCCCCTTTCAACCCACAAGGGGAGACCTGGGATTCCTACGTTGCCCGCTTCGACTGCTTCCTAATCTCGAATGGGTATACCGAGATTTCTGGGGACCGTAAAAGATCTTATTTTCTCGGTTTCTGCGGCCCCGAGATGTTCGAGACAGCCAGAGCTTTATTCGCTCCAGTCTCTATCCACGATGTGCCTTGGGAGACTTTCCTGTCAACTCTCCAAGATCATTATGCCCCAGCCCCGTCACGTTGTGCCCGGCGCTACGTTTTTTATCAGAGAAACCAGGCAGAGGGTGAATCCATTAATGAGTTTGTGGCCGCTCTCCGCCGGGCTGCATTATATTGCGAGTTTACGGATTTGAATGATTACTTGCTGGACAGGCTAGTGTTCGGAATCCGGGATGGCCGCCTTAAACGCCGTTTGCTGGCCACCCGGGATTTGACTTTTCAGACAGCTTTAGCTGAAGCTCGTGCTTTTGAGCTTTCCACACTATCTCTGGCAGCCATGGATAGCTCGGTGAACGCAACGGCCAAAGTGCCAGCGGTGCCAGAGAACCCGAAAACCACTGCGGAAAAGGAGGGCGGCAGCGAAGTTGAGGAGGAGGAGGTCTGCCGGCTGGGTGCTTCTAGGGGTCGTGAGCCTCCGGCTAGTCGCCCCCGCCCCCCTCTGTCCCCTTGCAGGGGTTGCGGGGGAAACCATTATAGGTCAAACTGCTCGTTTAAAGAAGCGGCTTGCCGGCGTTGCGGGGCCAGAGGCCACATTGCGAGAGTCTGCCGTTCCCGGAGGTCCCCTCCAGCCGCCCCTAGAGAGCAGAGGGAGTTCCAAGGCTTCAATCCCCGTTGGCAGAGGAGATTTTCTTCCACTAAGAGGGATGACTGCAATGCCATCTATAGCTGCCCGCGCCCAGCTTCTACGTTTGTGAGGAAGACCTCAGTTTCTTCTGACAAGATCTCCGTGACAGTTCGCTTGGGAGGCGTGAATTGCTCCATGCAAGTGGACACGGGCTCCGCGCATTCATTGGTTTCCTGGGCCACCATCAAGAAATGCATGCCCGGATTGAGCAAGAATCGGTTGCAGCCATGTACTGTGACTTTACGGGACTACCAAGGGGCGCCCATTCCGGTGTTGGGGGAAGGGAGATTCCCTGTCATATTCAAATCGTTCATGGGCAGGTTGCCTCTGATGGTGGTGGACGGGCCATTCTCCAGCCTCCTGGGTTTAGACTGGTTTAAGTCTTTGGGTTTTTCTGTGGCGGGGGTGAACGCTGTGAGAGGGGAATCAGTATTTCAAGGGCTTACTAAGGAATTCCCCTCCGTCTTCGATGACAAGCTGGGTTGCTACACGGGAACCCCGATTACTTTTAGCCTTGATCCCAAAGTACCAGCAGTGAGGCTGAAGCCCCGCAGGGTGCCCATTCCCCTCAGGCCAAAAGTTGATGCCGAATTGGACCGCCTGATTGCACAAGGGGTGTTAGAACCAATTGACCAGGCTGTCTGGGAGACCCCACTAGTCATCGCTTTCAAAGGGGATGGGGGATTGAGATTGTGCGGGGATTATAAATGCACTGTTAATAAGGCCCTGGCTCACCACTCATACCCGCTCCCAGTGGTGCAGCAGTTACTTCACACTCTGGGTAATGGCAAGATCTTTGCCAAGCTCGATTTATCCCAGGCTTACCAGCAGCTCCCTGTAGACCCCTTGACTGCAGAAGCCCAGGCGATTATAACACATAGAGGGGTGTTCAGGTGCCACAGGCTACAATTTGGGGTCTCTATTGCACCGGGTATGTTTCAGGGATTGATGGAGCGGTTGCTGTATGGGCTGGAAGGCACGGTGCCCTACTTTGACGATGTCCTGGTCTCGGGGAGTTCCGAGGACGAACTTCTTCGCAGGGTTAAGAAGGTATTGCTTAAATTCCAAGAAGCGGGACTGAAGCTCAAATCAAAAAAGTGTGTCTTTGGGGTTCCAGAGGTTGATTTCCTGGGATTCAGGGTGGATGAAAAGGGGATCCATCCCACCCCTGAAAAGACTAGGGCCATTTGGGATGCCCCCAGACCCCAGTCGAAGGAGGAGCTGCAGGCTTTCCTTGGTCTCTTGAACTTTTATGCGGTGTTTATCCCGCACAAGGCTTCGGTGGCAGAGCCGTTGCATAGGCTTCTGGACAAGCGGTCTGCTTGGCACTGGGGGGAGCGGGAGGAAGCTTCATTCAGAGGGGTCAAAGGAATACTCACCTCAAACAGTGTCCTGGCTCAGTATTCCCCTAGTCTGCCATTAGTTCTCACCTGTGACGCTTCCAGGTACGGAGTGGGGGCAGTCCTCAGCCACAGATTGCCAAATGGCTCGGAAGCCCCTTTGGCGTTTTTTTCTCGGACTTTGGCCGCAGCAGAAAGAAACTATGGCCAAATAGATAAGGAGGCATTGGCCCTAGTGGCGGGAGTTCGCCGTTTCCACGAGTATTTGTATGGCAGAAGGTTCGAGTTAGTAACGGACCACCAGCCCTTGCTAGGGTTACTCTCAGGTAACCGCCAGAGCCCAGCAGTATTGTCTCCGCGTATGACACGCTGGATTGTCTTTTTGGCCAATTACACCTACACGTTAACATACAAACCGGGTCGTCACATCGCACATGCCGACGCACTCAGCAGGTGCCCAGTACATGAGGAATTAACAGACCCTGCACCTGCCAGCTCCGTTTTTGCTTTGACAGACGGGCCATTAGTATTGGCTGCCCCCGAGGTATCTAGAGAGACAGGGAAAGACCACATTCTGGCCCAGGTAAGGCAATGGGTTTTGAGGGGGTGGCCACTCTCTACCCCAGTCGACCAGTTCATTCCGTTTTTCCGCTGTCGCACGGAGTTCTCAGTAGAGAGAGGAGTTCTTTTAAGGGGTGGCAGAGTGGTTATACCAGGCAAGCTGAGGAACCAGGTGTTGTCCCTGCTGCACAAGGGGCACCCTGGAATAGTTAGAATGAAGGGTCTGGCCAGGGATTACGTGTGGTGGCCAGCATTAGATAAGGAAGTAGAGCAGTGCGTGGCTAACTGTGCTGTTTGCCAGGAGAGCAGGTCTTTACCCCCACGGGCTGAACCTTTAACATGGGAACCACCAGCTAGCCCCTGGACACGCTTGCACATAGATTTGGCCGGTCCCTTCATGGGGCAAACATTTTTAATCACCGTGGATGCATACTCAAAGTGGGTAGAGGTGGCCCAGTTGCAGTCCACTCAGTCACAGGCCATCATAGAATCCTTGATGACCCTATTTGCCACACATGGATTCCCGGACCTGCTAGTCTCGGATAACGGCCCGCAGTTCACATCAGTCCTATTTGAATCCTTTTTGGCTACTGCTGGCATTAGACATGCTTTAACCTCGCCTTGGCATCCGGCCAGTAATGGCCAGGCGGAACGGGCAGTTAGGTCAATTAAAGAGTCCCTCAAAAGGTTGCCCCAGAACTCTTGGAAGGCTAGATTGGCTGATGTGCTCATGGCCCAACATACCACCCCATGTGTAACCACGGGAAAGACGCCAGCGGAGCTTTTAATGGGTCGCAAATTGCGGATTATACTTGACAGGTTGCACCCAGGGTATGCTGGAACGGTACAATGGCCAGAAGCTGCCAGACGTGAGGTGTCTGTAGGAGACGCGGTATTTGCCCGTGCTTATTCGGGCCAAAAGAATTGGGAGAAAGGTACAGTATGCAGGGAACTGGGGCCTCGTTCGTTCGAGGTAGAGCTAAGGGACGGGCGAATTTGGAAAAGACACCTGGATCAGATTAGAATTAATAGGGAGGATCGGCATGGAGATCGGGAAGCCAATGAGTTCCAGGGGGAGTGTTTTCAGGAACCGCCCACGGCAGCAGGAACTTCAGGAAATCCTTCCTCGAAGTATAGCAGGGAAGAGGAGGTGGGCCAGGCTCCCAAACCGATCCATCCGGCCGAGATCGAGGGTTCAGAACATTCCACAGAGCCCCGGCGCTCCGAGAGAATCTGTCGCAGACCGGTGTATTTAAAAGATTATGTCTGTGTCAGCCGAAGGGGCAGGAGTGCTGTGTCTGCATAGAAACAGCCGGCTGTCAGAGTCGGGCTCGCGTATCCCTCTCCAGGGTGCTGATTGGGCGCGTAAGCCCAGTTACTCGTTAAGCGGGAAGTTTCCTCTGTATGTGATTGGTAGTTGCCTCAGAAGGCGTCCTGTATATAAGTCTGTGTACTCTTGTTTTGTTTCTTAAGCCTGTACCTGCCCGGTTGGCACGTTCTGATTAAACTCACATGTTCTGGTAAAAGGCCTCAGTTATTATACACAGAAGTCCAGAGGTGGGGTTTCCTATGGAGAGGAGCCTCAAGGGAATCCCAGCAGCGCAAAAGCGGGTGCTTCGGCTGGCAAAAAGGGTGAATTTTGAGCTTGCACGCCTTAATCGCTTTTCCATTGATTCCTATGGGAAATATTGTTTCATCTTACAAATTTTCGCCTTAAGAACCTCGTCCCGGAACCAATTAAGTTTGTAAGACAAGGTATCACTGTACTGTTTTCAGCCTTGTGAAGCTCCGTTTGAGAGGCTGGATGGGGCTACATTCGTTGTATAAGATGCACCCAGATATCCACCCACTTTTAGGAGGGAAAAAGTTGCATCTTATACTCCAAAGAAATACGGTACATATTTTCAAGAATTTCCCATGCAAGTTACTTGTGGAGGTGGAGGAAGGCTCTAACAATCTCTGCCAATAGCAAGAGATTTCTGGCTTTGCTATGCCTGCTCCGTGATTTGATACACAAAGGAAAAAATAGGGCTGGGGTGGGGAGAGAAAATGCAGGAATGTCTTTCTGTCAGGAATGGGATGTACAAGATTGAACAAAAGAACCCAGGAAGCAACAAGTGGGTGTTAATATTGGGGAGGAGGAGGGCAGTTGCTTAGCCCTGAAAGACCTTTGATTCAACATATTTTTTTGGGCAGGCTCTTAATACGAACAACTGCAGCCTTTGGAACCAGCTTCATAAATGGGCCTGGCTTTTTCATCCAGGCAGCTGACAGGGTCCTAACCAGAGCAACTGCTGATGCCACTTATGGGCTGGCTGCGTCAGATGGCTGAGCGCAAGGCACTCCTGCTCTTTTAATTGCCCGATATAGCATTGCTGTGGGACACTATAAGCAGCTAGAGATAGACTGCAACATTCCTGCTGACAGTGACATCCAACAGGGCTGTTCACAGCGTACTTGAGTGGCACTGCTTTATAGTGGGAATCTGAGCTTTCGTGTAAACACCCCTTTTAACAGAATACAAACTTAAGACTTGAATGGCGAGAGATTATAAAATATAAACACTTCTGAATGTCCTGGTGACCAAATGCACATCCCTATCATTTAATTTGGGAAAAATATGGAAGTGATTTGCTTATTGCCTTCTTTCAGAGTCTAAGTCTTGGCAACTTTTGAGACATGTGGACCAATTCCTGGAATTCACCAACCAGGCTGCCCTAGTCTAATTTCTAATCTTGGAATTTTGGGGTGGCCACCCTTTTTAAGTTTGGACAAGGTTGGATTGGTGCTGCCATCTATTGTAGAGAGCAACTTGTTTCTCTTCATTTTGCAATTTTTTTGTGACAGTATGTTTTTTTGTGTGTGTGAAAACGGAACCAGCCCTACATGAAACTCATAGAAACATAGAAACATAGAAGACTGACGGCAGAAAAAGACCTCATGGTCCATCTAGTCTGCCCTTATACTATTTCCTGTATTTTATCTTACAATGGATATATGTTTATCCCAGGCATGTTTAAATTCAGTTACTGTGGATTTACTAACCACGTCTGCTGTAAGTTTGTTCCAAAGATCTACTACTGTTTCAGTGAAATAATATTTTCTCATGTTGCTTTTGATCTTTCCCCCAACTCTGGAACTTTTTAGAATTTAGGCTCAATATTTGGGGTAAAGATGAGTTAATCCCACACTTAGCAGTTTCCGTGACACAGTTGATTGGAATCAAAGTGTGAACTGGAGTTCAGTCAAACCTTTAGACTTGGTGAACTGACTCTTTTAAAAAAATTGTTGCTAACACATCATTTCCATTCATTTAGCTGTGTTGTTCTATCTTAAAATCTATAGCAAAGGAAATTCTTACAAGGTCACCATATACTGTAGGTGCAAGGGTGTACCAGAGGAAATGGATAAAGCGTATAGACATAGTTGTGATGTTTGAAAAACTCAGGTGGCCTTTTGAACAGTTCCTGTTTAATTTCTGAGCACAGTTTAGATAATATGATTTCTCTGAATTGAGATGGAGAAATTCTCAACACTTAAGTACAGGACGTTTCCCCCATAATGGCTCTAGCGGCACCACTAAGAAGAAAGTGCCATGAGGATAATTTCCCCCTAGTGTCTTTCCTTAGGGTTTAGTGATAGGAAGAGAAGTCAGAGTTGCTATCAGCTGAGGGGTGATCACAGAATGAGAAGAGGACGTTCTTGCCCTCAGCCCCGGCTATTTCGTAAGAAAATCAGCATAAAAAGACCAGATCTAGCCATGAACATTTCACCCCAGAACCTCTTCTTTTATGAACTAGTTTCTAAAGAAAGTTCAGATAGAATGAGTACCCATAAAAATATGCAGGATAATATCTAATACTTCAAAACAATACAGTGATACCTCATCTTACAAACCCCTCGTCATACGAACTTTTCAAGATACGAACCCAGGGTTTAAGATTTTTTTGCCTCTTCTTCCGAACTATTTTCACCGCCGCCGCCACTGGGATGCCCCGCCTCTGGACTCCTGTTGCCAGGCGAAGGCTTCCATTGTTGGGAAACCCCACCTCCGGACTTCCGTTGCCAGCGATGTGCCTGTTTTTGCGATGCTGGGATTCCCCTGCAGCATCGCAAAAACACGGAAGTCCAGAGGTGGGGTTTCCCATGGAGGGGAGCCTCAGGGGAATCCCACCAGCGTGAAAGCGGACACTTCGGCTGGCAAAAGGGGTGAATTTTGGGCTTGCACGCATTAATCGCTTTTCCATTGATTCCTATGGGAAACATTGTTTCATCTTACAAAGTTTTCACCTTACGAACCTCGTCCTGGAACCAATTAAGTTCGTAAGACAAGGTATCACTGTATAAGGTTTAGCTGCATCAAGTATACAATTGGATAAGTTTAGGAGGACTAGAAGTAAGACAGAACATACCAGGAAAACACAAATAATGGGTGGTTTCTGTCAAAATAATTATGTTTTCAGGATCGGTGAGTGAAAGGAGTGGAATCTTCTGCTGAAATATCTCCTTTTCTATTACAGCAAAAGATATTTATAGGCTTCATGTATCAACTAGGGAAATGCTATGGGCAATGCTGACCTCTGCAGAATGACAGTGGGAAACCAGCTGTGAAGCTGCACTACCAGCCCATTATCTCTCCTTTGCTATGTGTTCTACAACAATTAGATCTATATTTGTATTGCTTGGGGTGGGGGTGGGGGTGGTGTTAAAGCAATCCATCAAATGTCATATACAGTATGCCAAACAACTTTTTTCAGGATCAGAGGTAGTAAATCTTTGCCTCTGTCTCACAACCAACATTTGTAGTTCCGAGACCCCCCTTTTTTTTATCCCTCACCGATGGGTTAACAAAGCCGCCCCGAGTCTTCGGAGAGGGGCGGCATACAAATCTAAGTAATAAATAAATAAATAAATAAATAAATAAATAAATAAATAAATAAATAAATAAATAAATAAATAAATAAATAAATAAATAAATAAATAAATAAATAAATAAATAAATAAACAAACAAACAAACAAACAAACAAACAAACAAACAAACAAACAAACAAACAAACAAACAAACAAACAAACAAACAAACAAACAAACAAACAAATAAATAAATAAATAAATAAATAAATAAATAAATAAATAAATAAATAAATAAATAAATAAATAAATAAATAAATAAATAAATAAATAAATAAATAAATAAATAAATAAATAAATAAATAAATAAATAAATAAATAAATAAATAAATAAATAAATAAAGTGAACTTTACAATAGGAAGAGCCATGAAGCACGGGAGACAGTGTCATATGGTCCCCAGCAACTTTCTTTGGCATGCTGCTTCCATAATCAAAGCCTCATCTGGAAGCACTCTCTGTAGACTGGCTGGTGGGGAACATGAATGGGAAAATGTTACAATCGTCATGTCCCAGTGACATCTACTTGATCATTGTGGGAACCGAATGCTGGGATAAATCTCCCACTTAATCCAGGAAGAGCATTTTTATATTCATTCCCCAAGAGCCTCAGTTTGAGATGTATCCATTTCAGTATTGATATGGCTTTGTATTGATGGGCATGCCCACCTCTTTCCTAGAAGAATGAAATATTTTGAGAAATATTAAAAAGGCAGGATATAATATTCTCCCTAGAAGAGAAATAAAAATCCTAAGGGAGACAGAAACTCAGAGCTCCAGCTCCCTGTCCCAAGCAGATACTAAGCCAAGGCCAGCTTTTAGAAATACTTTACTAGAAGAGCCCTCCACTCCTCCACTCGCAACAGAATACCCCATGCGACTAGTCTTACAATCCTAAGTTTAGAAAACTTAGAACTACGTTGCCTTAAACACGAGCTAAGCATAGCCCATAAAATAATCTGCTACAACGTCCTTCCTGTCAACGACTACTTCAGCTTCAACCACAACAACACACGAGCACACAACACCCATTGCTTCATGCTCTACCCTCAGGTGATTTGGAGAAGAGGTTGACTCCTTCTTCTTTGTGGCCACCCCTGAGATATTGGAACACTGCTATCGTGCCTTCCCTGGTCCTTCTCCTCATCAAACTAGCCATGCCCAGTTCCTGCAACCGTTCTTCATATGTTTTTGCCTCCAGTCCCCTAATCATTGCTCTTCTCTGCACTCTTTCTAGAGTCTCAATATCCTTTTTGCATCCTCAGGACCAAAACTGAATGCAGTATTCCAAGTGTGGCCGTACCAAGGCTTTATAAAGTGGTATTAACACTTCACATGATAGAAACATAGGAACATAGAAGTCTGACGGCAGAAAAAGACCTCGTGGTCCATCTAGTCTGCCCTTATACTATTTTCTGTATTCTATCTTAGGATGGATATATGTTTATCCCAGGCATGTTTAAATTCAGTTATTGTGGATTTATCCACCACGTCTGCTGGAAGTTTGTTCCAAGGATCCATTACTCTTTCAGTAAAATAATATTTTGTCATGTTGCTTTTGATCTTTCCCCCAACTAACTTCAAATTGTGTACCCTTGTTCTTGTGTTCACTTTCCTATTAAAAACACTTCCCTCCTGGACCTTATTTAACCCTTTAACATATTTAAACGTTTCGATCATGTTCCCACTTTTCCTTCTGTCCTCCAGATTATACAGATTGAGTTAATTAAGTCTTTCCTGATACGTTTTATGCTTAAGACCTTCCACCATTCTTGTAGCCCATCTTTGGACCCGTTCAATTTTGTCAATATCTTTTTGTAGGTGAGGTCTCCAGAACTGAACACAGTATTCCAAATGTGGTCTCACCAGCACTCTATATAGCGGGATCATAATCTCCCTCTTCCTGCTTGTTATACCTCTAGCTATGCAGCCAAGCATCCTACTTGCTTTCCTACCGCCTGACTGCACTGTTCACCCATTTTGAGACTGTCAGAAATTACTACCCCTAAATCCTTCTCTTCTGAAGTTTTTGCTAAGACAGAACTGCCAATACAATACTCAGATTGAGGATTCCTTTTCCCCAAGTGCATTATTTTACATTTGGAAACATTAAACTGCAGTTTCCATTGCTTTGACCATTTATCTAGTAAAGCTAAATCATTTACCATATTACAGACGCCTCCAGGAATATCAACCCTATTGCATACTTTAGAGTCATCGGCAAATAGGCAAACCTTCCCTACCAAACCTTCCCCTATGTCACTCACAAACATATTAAAAAGAATAGGACCCAGAACAGACCCTTGTGGCACACCGCTTGTAACCTGTCTCTGCTCAGAATACTTGCCATTAACAATAACTCTCTGATGTCTACACTTCAACCAGCTGCAAATCCATTGAACTATCCAGGGATTAAGTCCAATCTTCACTAATTTATCTATCAGCTCTTTATGTGGAATCGTATCAAAGGCTTTGCTGAAGTCCAGGTAGGCAATATCCATGGCACCATCTTGATCCAACACCTTGGTGACATAGTCAAAGAAATCAATGAGATTAGTCTGACATGATTTGCCTTCAGTAAAGCCTTGCTGATTTGGGTCCAATAAGTTACTGTTTTTTAGGTGCTGATTTATCCTCTTTGTGAGTAGAGTCTCTATCTTGATTCTATCCCTCTGTTAACGCAGCCTAGAACTCTGTTGGCTTATTTTGGCAGCTGCTGAACACTGCTGGCTAATATTTAAGTGGTTGTCCACTAAGACTCCAAGATCCCTCCCACAGTTCCTACTATTGAACAATGTACCACATATACTGTACCTGCGCATTTTGTTTTTCTTGCCTAAATGTAGAGCCTTACTTTTTTCACCATTGAATTTCATTTTGTTAGATAGCGCCCATTGTTCAAGTTTGTGAAATACAGAAGGATCTTGACAAACCCCAAACAATGGGCACTATTTATCAAAATATCTAATATTATAGATCCGTTTGGAAGAAGACAGACATAGATAACAGGGAAACAAAGCAGAGGGACAAATTCAACCAAGACCAGCAGTGGGCTAACGTATCTGCTGGCTTGGCTTAATAGGTCTGTTGTAGAAAACCTGGTTTGGCCTTTTAGCTTTGCTTCATTGAAGTCAAGAGATTCCAGTATCCAGCAGTGGGCCAAACCAGAATCTTCTGCTTTGTTTGTCTTGGCCTGCCGTGCTTCTTTATGAAGAAAACGGTCAAACCGAAGTACTTCCCCTGTGTAGGAAGCCTACACTTGACAGGAAGCCTCAGTAATATGTTTTCCTTTTATTGTATATCTTGCTCTTTTCTTTTAACCCTGTTCAAATATTTTCCAGCACGATGACATATTTATTAACCTGCCACTCACTCCATGAGGCAAAGCTTTGATTGGCTTTCGGCAAAGGGATCCTGAAAAGTGGAGGTTGCCCCCACCCCTGCTGTCTCCAATAAGAGTTAATATTATTACTGCTATTTGTGTCAAGCGCTGGGGAACAAGCACTTTTAAAACCGGGCCACGTTTATTTAAAACAGCTGGGCAAAGGAGCATGAAGGCCCAGCTAGAGTCGTCAGGTCAAAGGTCAGGGGTAACACCAATCTCTGGAGAACTTTGAAGCTGACATTTTACAGATTATATGTGTCTCGCTGCACAGTGGGCACGGCACATATAGGGGGCCGAGTCCCCCCTCCCGATTTGTCCTTTGCATTTTTATGAGTCCACAACATTGTCCTTTGAAGCAGCGCACACTGAGAAAATAATACTAGCGCTAATAAAAAGATGCTTTAATGCTATTGAGCTATTTAAAGTAAATCAAGAGAGAGCTTCCTGGAAAGATGGTTGCATTGCGAGATAATGTTTCAGTTTTTCCCCTTCTTTAAAGCTCCCCCCCCCTTATTTTTCATTGATCCTTTGCTTTCCTATACAAGACAACATTCTTCTTTGTTCTGACTTCTACATATATTAGGGTTTTAATCAGAGATGGATTCCCATGACTGCTGCTACTGGTGCACTGCAGCTTGCACATCCCAGGAAGGAAAATCTCACAAGGGGATGTGCAGACGTGAGATTTGGGCAATTTTTTTGCTCCCATCCATGCGCAGAAGCAAAAAACCGCTGAAAAAGCACGCACGCACTTGTCTGCTTGTGAGAATTTGCTTCCTGCGCCTGCGAAGAAAAACTGACATTGTTGGGATGCACATATGAATCCCACCATGCCTTTTTTCCCCCTCCCTGGCTACGTTCTGTTATCGCTTTCTTCAGGTTGACCCCCAAGCAGTGATGGGCTCCTATGGGTAGACAGCACAGTCATACTCAAGGGTGGGCTGCTGCCCGGATGGGGGGGAACACAGTGGGGTAGTGAAAATGGAACTCCATCCCAGAGCACCCATTTTGCATGGAAAGATGTTGAAAGAAAATGCGGGGGCGTCCTGCATAAGCCACGCCCACAGTGTGTTAGTAAAAATTTTGGTAGCCCTTCATTGGTCATACTACTGCTGGATTTCTTGGCATCATTCAGTACCATTAGCTACTATGTGATTGTCTTCTGGATTATCTGGCAGAATATGGTAAATGATTTAGCTTTAATAGATAAATGGTCAAAGCAATGGAAACTGCAGTTTAATGTTTCCAAATGTAAAATAATGTACTTGGGGAAAAGGAATCCTCAATCTGAGTATTGTACTGGCAGTTCTAGGTTAGCAAAAACTTCCGAAGAGAAGGATTTAGGGGTAGTGATTTCTGACAGTCTCAGAAATGGGTGAGCAGTGTGGTCGGGCGGTAGGAAGAGCAAGTAGGATGCTTGGCTGCATAGCTAGAGGTATAACAAGCAGGAAGAGGGAGATTGTGATTCCGCTATATAGAGCGCTGGTTTTACATTTGGAATACTGTGTTCAGTTCTGGAGACCTCACCTACAAAAAGATATTGACAAAATTGAACGGGTCCAAAGATGGGCTACAAGAATGGTGGAAGGTCTTAAGCATAAAACGTATCAGGAAAGACTTAATGAACTCAATCTGTATAGTTTGGAGGACAGAAGGAAAAGCGGGGACATGATCGAAACATTTAAATATGTTAAAGGGTTAAATAAGATTCTGGAGGGAAAATATTTGCTTCAGTCCTTTGAAGCAGATCCAGAAGGTGGTGCTAAAGTACCACTTTCCATTACCCAGGGGATTGAACATATGTGGTGTGCCATTGGTTTCCATTTTTTTATGCTGTTCACAAAACCTCTCTGAGAGATCATAACAAAGTTTTGGACTTAGGGAACTGTCTACTTTTTTTAACCTTCAAACTCAAAGGTACAATACTCCTCTTTATATAATGCTTAAGTTTGATAAGCTGAATAAAGAAAAACAAGTTGAAATTAAACTTGGTTTAGGTGTGGATGTTATTAGTCATTAATAAACTGGATTTATTATTTGTGAACTTTTATTAAAATAATAAACCAAACTGATCTCCAATCTTACTCCAAACAATGCATTTCTTAGCTGGACCCCCACTTTCTGTGCCGCACCTACTTTTTCCATGTTGAAAAAATTCAGTAAATCAATTCCAAATACGCATGAGGTTTTAGGGACTTTCATCTTCTTTAAAAGGCAGAGTCAGAAAAATGTAATAAAGTTAATAAAGGTAATAAACTGGTAGCCTGGTTAGCCATGGGGTCAGTTAAAGACACCATGGGTGGCTAAGTTGTATGAAAACCAGATGTAAAAACTTTGGCAGGGAAGGAAAAGATCAACTCCTTCTGCTTATTGGTAATAGAACGCAATGAAAAAGCAACAATTCTGTATTAAAGACACAACTCATAACAACAAGAAAAACTGAACTTGTTAGCCAGCTTAATAGAAAATAAAGGTAGTCCTCAACCTCAAAACAATTGAGCCCCCAAATTATGTTAAGTGAGGATTTGTTAATGGGTTTTGCTCTATTTTACGGTATTTCTTGCCACAATTGTTAAGTGAATCACTGCAGTTGATAAATTAGTATCCTGGTTGTTAAGTGAATCTGGCTTCCCCATTGACTTTGCTTGTCAGAAGTTTGCAAAAAGTGATCACATAACCCCAGGACGCTAAATAGCCATAAATATGAACTAGTTGCCAAGCATCTGAATTTGATCACATGACCATGGTGATGTTGCAAAGGTTGTAACTGCCCTTGTAAAAGGGTCATAATAAGTCACTTTTTCAGTGCCATTATAACTTTGAATGGTCAATAAATGAATTGCTGTAAGGTATGGACTACTTGTAGTATTTATTTTGCTTCAATAAAATGTCTATGTTGTTTAAAATATCATTGACTAGTACAGGATAATGCTGATTATTCTTCAATTGGCTTGGCATGAAAAATTACATAGGTAGAATAGAATAGAATAGAATAGAACAGAATAGAATTTTATTTGCCATGTGTGATTTGTCTTGGTGCATATGCTCTCAGTGTACATAAAAGAAAAAGATACATTTGTCAAGAATTATGTGGTACAACACTTAATGATTGCCATAGGGGTCAAATAAGCAATGAAGAAACAAGGTAAAGGATACTTCCAAGATTTATCAATGTAAACAACACTTTCAATGTCCAATTTCCAACCAAAATTACTTTTTGCAATGTTTTTTATTAAATATTTTATTTACATCAATAAAATATAATACAAAATTAAAATCAAAATGACGAAGAGAAGATAGGGAAAAGTGAACAGAAAGTGAAGAAAAGGAAAAAAAGGGAAAATATATTTAAAAATGTTATTTTCATATTCAAAAAAATAGAATGAGGATGACTGAGGAAGCTATACACCTGCTCCTACTAGATATATAAATACTGGATAAGATCTCTGAGCAGATTATAAAGCAGCATGCTATTATTAACAGACGTTTGCCCATATTACCACAAACCAGTTGTGCCAAACTATGTTTATTGCCTTTGGATGTCATATAGACTATCTGGATCTGAGTAAAGCATTTGACTGGGTGCCTTTTAATAATTCTCCCTCATAAAATGGTAAGTGTGCACTACTATTAGATGAGCTCATAGTTGGCTGAATGACTGTACTGAAAAAGTGCTCATTAATGGCTCCTCTTCAGTTGGAAAGGGAAGTATTGTGTGGAATGCCATAAGCCCTGGGCTGTTCAACATTATTATCAATTACGTGGATGGGGTCAAAAACGGATAATAATAATAATTAATAATAATTTATTGGATTTGTATGCCGCCCCTCTCCATAGACTCGAGGTGGCTAACAACAATAATAAACACAACATGTACAATCCAATAATAAAAAACAACTAAAAACCCCTATTATAAAACCAAACATACACACAAACATACCATGCATAACTTGTAATGGCCTAGGGGGAAGAGCTATCTCAACTCCCCCATGCCTGGCGGTATAAATGAGTCTTGAGTAGTTTACGAAAGACAGGGAGGGTGGGGACAGTTCTAATCTCCGGGGGGAGTTGGTTCCAGAGGGCCGGGGCCGCCACAGAGAAGGCTCTTCCCGTGGGGCCCACCAAACAACATTGTTTAGTCGACAGGACCCGGAGAAGGCCAACTCTGTGGGACCTTATCGGTCGCTGGGATTCGTGCGTTAACAGGTGGTTCCGGAGGTAATCTGGTCCATTGCCATGTAGGGCTTTAAAGGTCATGACCAACACTTTGAATTTGATGCTTTAGAGTTTGCAGATGATACAAAACTGGGAGGATGCAATCTAGATTTTGTAGATCAGGGGGTCCTCAAACTTGAACATTTAAGACTTGTGGACTTCAATTCCCAGAATTCTGGAAGTTGAAACCCACAAGTCTTAAAGTTGCCAGGTTTGAAGACCTCTGCTGTAAATAAATAGGATGGAATTCAACAACATGAAATTTTTTTGTACAATTTTGCACCTGGGTAAAAAAAAAACACATAAGGCATAAATATAGGATGGCAATAACAATAGTGCTTACACTTATATACCTCTCCACAGTGCTTTCAACTCTATCTATGTGGTTTACAGAGTCGGGATATCATCACCCAGAAATCTGGGTCCTCATTTTACCCACCTTGGAAGGATGGAAGGCTGAGTCAACCTTGAGAGGGTGAAATTTGAACTGCTAAATTGCAGGCAGCCAGCAGGCAGCAGAAGTAGCCTGCAGTACTGCCTTCTAACCACTGGGCCATCATGACTCAATAGAAGGGTTGGATGTCCTTGTTGAACCCAAGTTAAACATGAGCCATCGCTGTAAAGAACCTCCTAATAATCACAAATGACATATTGGGATGCATTAACAGGACTGTAGCATCCAGATTATAAGACATTATTTTTCCGCTCTGTCCTGGTTGAGAGCTCATTTGGAATACTATGATGAAATTGGAAAAGGATAGGGACAGACTGGAGCATGTTCAAAGGATGGCTGCCAAGATAATGAAAGGTCTGGAAACCAAAGTTTGTGAGGGATGGTTAATCTCTGGATACATTTTAGTCTACAAAAAACATGATTGAAGGGACATATGACAGCAACCTTCAAATGTTTGAAAACATTTCACACAGTAGCAGTCTTATTCTTTATTATACTTATGCTGAGACCAGGTCCAGATCACTGGGCCAAAAGTATAAAGGAAGCAGTTCAGGCTAGACATCAAAAGAATTTTCCGTCTGCACAAGCTATCAACCAATGGAACAGGATGTCCACAAAATAATTAGTTGTTCTTGTCTAGAGATCTTCATTCTTCTCCTTTCTCTTAGTTTTGCAGGCACACAACCTACCAATTTGGTCTCTTGTTCATTTTATTCATTAATTCATGCTTTTCACCATTTATTCCTTTTACATTTTAATCCATTTTTCTCTATATGCTATAGTCATCACTTCAATTTGAATGGCACCCGGAAGCCAATCAGCAACCAATGCATCTCCTGCAGGAGACGTGATACGTGTGCACACCAAGGTTTGCACAAAACCATGCATTTTTCACCAATTGGAGCTTCTGGATGTTCTTCAAGGGCAGCCCCATGTAGAGGGTGTTGCAATAGTCAACGGATCTCTCACTCAAGGATGCATTAACTAATAATGTCACACACACACCCCTGCCGGTCGAGACCAGCCAGGAGAAGCATGGGTCCAACAGATAAGTGGAGGAACTCATCACTCCTACTGCCTTGTCCACTTTCTCAGGAGTCACAGATTGAAATTCATCCCACACAATGAGACTAAGACCCACCCCGTCATCTCAGTCAAAATTGCCAAATCAGAGTCCAGTCCATCTTTATCTGTCTGACTTTTTCCAACAGAACCTGCACAAATTCCTCAGTTCTATCATGCAAGGGCTCCTCCGTTCCCTCTACATTGAGTAGGGAACGAGTCACTCTAAAAGGGGCGACTGGGTGGGAATCAGCAGATGAAATAAATGTGGAAAAATGCAAGCATTTTGCAATCTGTATCACCACTAAGTAAGTACTAATAAAGGCTCTCAGAAGTGTTGGGTCAGATTCGGAGTTACTGATTCTCCAGCGTCATAAAAGAAGCAATAGGTGGAAACTAAACAAAGAGAGAAGCAACTTAGAACTAAGGAGGAATTTCCTGACAGTTAGAACAGTTAATCAGTGGAACAGCTTGCCGCCAGAAGTTGTGCATGCCCCAACAAGTCGGATGCTGGGCTGCATAGCTAGAGGTATAACAAGCAGGAAGAGGGAGATTGTGATCACGCTATATAGAGCGCTGGTTTTACATTTGGAATACTGTGTTCAGTTCTGGAGACCTCACCTACAAAAAGATATTGACAAAATTGAATGGGTCCAAAGACAGGCTACAAGAATGGCATAAAACGTATCAGGAAAGACTTAATGAACTCAATCTGTATAGTTTGGAGGACAGAAGGAAAAGGGGGGACATGATCAAAACATTTAAATATATTAAAGGGTTAAATAAGGTTCAGGAGGGAAGTGTTTTTAATAGGAAAGTGAACACAAGAACAAGGGGACACAATTTGGAGTTAGTTGGGGGAAAGATCAAAAGCAACATGAGAAAATATTATTTTACTGAAAGAGTAGTAGATCCTTGGAACAAACTCCCAGCAGACGTCGCTAAAGAGCATGGCACACCAAGACAACTAGACACAAGAACAGTTTTCCCCCAAAAGCTGTCACTCTGCTAAATAAATAATTCCCTCATCAATGTCAAACTATTCACTAAGGCTGCATTATTATTACTTCTAGTTTTTCTCATCATTCCTATCACCCATCTCCTCCCACTTATGACTGTATGGCTGTAACTTGTTGCCTGTATCCTTAGGATTTTTATTAATATTGATTGTTTCCTGATTGCTTATTTGAACCCTATGACAATCATTAAGTGTTGTACCTCATGATTCTTGACAAATTGTTGTAAGCTGCTCTGAGTCTCAGGAGAAGGGAGGCATAGAAATCTAATGAATGAATGAATGAATGAATGAATGAATGAATGAATGAATGAATGAATGAATGAATGAATGAATGTATTGTCAAGCCGGTGCAAAAATTGGTGATAAATTAACAGTTTGCCACTCTATAGAAAGCCTGATGTTTATGGGAACTTGGAAGGAGTGATTTTCATGAGGGAACAGATGCTGCCACAAAGCAATGGTTCAAGGCCATTCTATGCCACCTACCTTGGCGGAAGCAAAAGGAGGACACCCTGGCACAATCTGAATGACAGGTTTGTGGATGGGGGACAAGGGATATGAACTTGTAGGTGCCAGGATAGCTCTGGCAATAATTGGAACTTTGAGGAGTAATTTGACTTCGACTCTGATTTAGTTTGGATGCTACCTGGAACCTTGACATGTATATTTTCTTTTATGTACACTGAGAGCATATGCACCAAAGACAAATTCCTTGTATGTCCAATCACACATGCCCAACAAAGAATTCTATTCTATTCTATTCTATTCTATTCTACTCTACTCTACTCTACTCTACTCTACTCTACTCTACTCTACTCTACTCTATTGGAGTCAGAACCTTTAATTGTCTGCAATATCTCCCAGTGTGAGAGTGATGGGTGCCTTAAAGAGCATTTGTGAGGCTTCTTCTCTGTGAGATCCCTAACCCAATATGTAGTCCATGAGAGGTGGACGTTAGGCAAGGATGGGCAATAACTCCTGGCTCTGGTTCCTTTTACCATCTTTTGCAATACTGAAAATAAAATCAAAGTGAGCATCTCTTGGATCCCATGCCAAGCTACTTGGGTGAAGCCAACTGCTCCAGCCATTACTCTGCTCTAGTGACAACTGAATCTCTCTGAAATGTACCACAAGATCAAACTGAAGAGCCAGAGCTTTCCGAAGACAGCTGCTGAAATATTGTTGCACATGAGTATGTTAAAAATATAAATATAGAACATGGAATAATAGATTTGAAAGGGACCTTGGAGGTTGTCTAGTCAGTTCCCTGCTCAAGAAGGACACCCTATACCAGTGATGGCGAACCTATGGCATGCGTGCCACAGGTGGCACACGGAGGACACATGAGGCATTACCCTATGTTAGCTCCAGTGCACATTCATACGCTGGCCAGCTGATTTTCTATTTTCATTTTATTTATTTATTTATTTATTCATTCATTCATTCATTTATTTATTGGATTTGTATGCCGCCCCTCTCCGGAGACTCGGGGCGACTAACAACAGTAATAAAACAATGTACAGTAATAATCCAATAAATACTAAAAATGATTAAAAAACACCCCATTAATATAAAAAACCAAACATACATACATACATACATACATGAAATTGTAAAGGCCCAGGGAGCAAGAGCATCTCAATTCCCCCATGCCTGGCAGCAGAGGTGGGTTTTAAGTAGCTTACGAAAGTCAAGTAAGATGGGGGCAATTCTAATCTCTGGGGGTAGTTGGTTCCAGAGGGTCGGGGCCGCCACAGAGAAGGCTCTTCCCCTGGGTCCCGCCAAGCGGCATTGTTTAGTTGTCGGGACCCGGAGAAGATCCACTCTGTGGGACCTAACCGGTCGCTGGGATTCGTGCAGCAGTTTTAGCTCTCCCCAGGGGGTGGAGGTGATGAAACATGGCCCAATTAACTACTGGTTGGCCTGTTGGCCTGTTTTTCGTAGTCCACGGGTTTCAGGAGACTTTCCTGAACCCCGGGGGACAGTGAAAAATGGAAGTTAATTGGGCCATTTTCATCATCCCCAGGCTTTAGGAGGTTTTCCTGCGGCCTGTGCACATGTGTATGTGTGGCAGCGCAGGGGATTGTTCACATGTGCAAGGGTTGTGTGCATGCACACAGGGGAAAAGGTATTGCATTATGGGTGTGGACATGCACGCACACACACTTTTGGTACCCGAGCCAGAAAAGTTTTGCTGTCACTGCCCTATACGATTATGGACAAATGATTGCTCTATCCCTTCTTGAAAACCTCCAGTGATGGAACATGCACATCTTACAGAAGTAAGCCTTCCACTGATTAATTGTTCCCATTGTCAGAAAATATCTCCTTTGTTCTAGGTTGGGTCTCTCCTTGATCTTCTTCTACCCATTATTTCTTGGCCTGCCCTCAGGTGCTTTGGAGAATAGATTCAACCTCTTTTTCTCTATGACAACCCCCAAGCTACCTTTGAAGAGTGTTCGGAAACTTCAGATCGTGCAGAATGCAGCTGCGAGAACAATCATGGGCTTCCCCAAATATGCCCATGTTACTCCAACACTCCGCAGTCTGCATTGGTTGCCGATCAGTTTCCGGCCACAATTGAAAGTGTTGGTCATCACCTATAAAGCCCTTCATGGCACCGGATCAGGATATCTGCAAGACCGCCTTCTGCCGCATGAATCCCAGCAGCCGGTTAGGTCCCACAGAGTTGGTCTTCTCTGGGTCCCGTCGACTAAACAATGTCGTCTTGCGCTACTCAGGGGAAGAGCCTTCTTTGTGGCGGCTCCAACCCTCTTGAATCAGCTCCCTCCAGAGATTAGAACTGCCCCCACCCTCCTTGCCTTTCGTAAACTGTCTGCGGAGAGAGGCGGCATACAAATCTGATAAATAAATAAATAAACAAACAAACAAACAAACAAACAAACAAACAAACAAACAAACAAACAAACTCCTTAAAACCCACCTCTGTCGTCAAGCGTGGGGCAATTGAGACATCTCCTCCTGCCTATGTAGTTTTTATGCATGATATGACTGTATGTATGTTTTTTATATTGAGGTTCCTTGCCTTTTAGACTTTTTAAATGTACTATTGTTATTTTAGATTCTAATTATTAGATTTGTCATTATGTATTGTTTTTATCACTGTTGTGAGCCGCCCTGAGTCTACGGAGAGGGGCGGCATACAAATCTAATAAATAAATAAATAAATAAATAAATAAATAAATAAATAAATAAATAAATAAATAAATAAATAAATAAATAAATAAATAAATAAATAAATAAATAAATAAATAAATAAATAAATAAATAAATAAATAAATAAATAAATAAATAAATAAATAAATAAATAAATAAATAAATAAATAAATAAATAAATAAATAAAAATAATAATAATAATAATAATAATACGGTACTGGAAAACATCATATCACCCCAGTCCTTCTTTTCATTGAAGTAGACATATCTAAACCTCAGTCATTCATCATATGTTTTAGCCTCCAGTCCCCTAATCATCATTATTGCTCTTCTCTGCACTCTTTCCAGGGTCTCATGGTGACCAGAAGCGTATGTAGTATAATCTCACCAGAGCAATATGTAGTAAAGCAGTACTATCACTTCACATGATCATGAAACTATCCCTCTGTTAATACTACCTAGGAGTACATTAGCTCTTTTGGTTGGCCAGTTTAATATAAGATATTAAACTGACTTTTAACCAGAGGTGAGCTGCTATGGTGGAACGGTGACATGTGCTCACCCCCGTGGCTCTGAGTGCTAGCGGAGTCCAGTGCAATTCTGCTACTGCATCTGGGCAAGTGGCGAAGCAGCTCACCTCTGCTTTTAACCCAACAAATTCAATTGGAATAAACCTTCATTTGCATATTTTATCATAAATGTGTGTCTTATCAAACCAGTGCAGAACACTGCAGTCTGTCCCATACAGCTTTCTAGGCTGCCTCTAAGCTTTTTGTATAAATTTATAGTCATTTTAACTTAGAATGATATATTAAATGAAAAAAGAACATGCTGTAATACATATACAGAAAAAGACCAGAAAAGAGAAAGAAAGAAGTTATTTTCCCTTCTTTTTGTCTTACATAATTGTTGGCATATCATCCTCATCAGCTTAACTGTTTTTTATGGTGCAGAATAGAAAAAGAATAATCTGATATCCTACTTTCCATCTCTATTCTGCTACTGTTATGTACATAAAATGATTATCGTATTTTCCGGAGTATAAGACACACCTTCATTTTGGGGGAGGAAAATAGGGGGGGGGATCTACTTGCAAGGTATTCATCTGGCTAGCGTCCTTAGTCTGGTCAGCTTCAGCACATTATTTTATCCCCTGGTTAGGGCTTTTCCGAGGGAGTAGCAATGAAAACAAGCCTAGGGCTGGAAAAAAAACTTCTTCGTAAAAAACCTTTTTCCGAGGGAGTAGCAATGCAAGTTGGGAAGAGGCGGGAAGATTTTTAGCACCTCAATATGGCTGGAAAAAGAAGCTTCAAAAAAGCTACATTTGGAGTATGAGAGGCACCCAAATTTTCAGCCTCTTTTAGGGGGGAAAAGGTCACTTTGGGAGTGTCCATGCTAACTCCCCACTGCATTACCCATTTCAGTTGCTCTGATTTATAGATGTATTGATACCACAGATTATTCTTACTAAACTCTCTTGCTTATTGTTCACATTTCTTTACTATTGTCTGCCTTTTATCTCATTTTTGCAGGTTAACGTTTATATATATATATCTGTTAATACTTAATAAATAATCTGTATTTTTGCTAGCTCAACGGAGTGATGTGCATGCTTGCTCTGATGTGAATATAGAGTTGGTTGTGAATGTGCTGGGTTCAAACCATGCCAGAAATTACCCACCATAATTTTTCAACAATTTTGACATTCAGAAGGAACATTCTTTGTTTTATTATGAATGACCTCAAACTTTATAGCCCTTCGGTGACAGATCAGGACTCAATGTAATTCATTCATAGCTTTTTAAGCATGCTGGGAAATAACCCCTCTGAACGCAAGTAACTATAAATTGTGCCCTTTATAAAATAACATTTATGGTCACACATGCCTACCTTCTCCTACAAGAGTCCCCAAGGTTCTACAATAAACGTTAGTAATTTAGCACCTACGTTCTTTGTCTAGTGTTGTTGAAGTGACTCTGTGTATACCAGTGCTTTTCTTACCAAACCTTCTCTTTAATAGTGTCAGAGACTTTACTGAGAGTTTATTTTTATTTATTTTATTTATTTATTTATTTTGTCCAATATACAATGAGGGTTTTAATGGGTATATATCTATATACACATAGTAAAATACATGATGAAGGTTATAGAGGAGATACTCATAGTAAAATATATCTAAGAAATAATAGAAAAGGTATAGTAGACTTCCGGGGGCGGGTCTACGGCGAGCAGGCGTGCGAGAGCAGAGCTCCGCTCTCCCAAGCCTGATTTTGCAGTTCGGGGGGTTGAAATTTGGCAAAATTTCGACGCAACCACGTTGGAGAGGTGGCTGAAATAGGAGATATAGGAGAGCAATAGGACAGGGAATGGAAGGAACTCTAGTGCACTTGTACTCGCCCCTTACTGACCTCTTAGGAATCTGGATAGGTCAACCATGGATAATCTAAGGGTAAAGTGTTGGGGGTTTGTGGATGACACTATGGAGTCTGGTAATGAGTTCCACGCTTCGACAACTTGGTTACTGAAGTCATATGTTTTACAGTCAAGTTTGGAGTGATTAATATTAAGTTTAAATCTGTTGTGTGCTCTTGTGTTGTTGTGGTTGAAGCTGAAGTAGTCCTTACGGGCTGCAAGCGATGACACATGGCAATCCTTCATGAATCTTCCTGCATCAGAGAGTAGCAGCTGCAGAATCCCATGACTGAGTTCTCCCCCATATTTAACGACAAACAACTCCCTCTGTTTCAAAAACTACAAATCAGCGAGGAACATTGTATTCCAGACACTTTGCTGGCCCACTAATTTACGATGGGATGGTTTCTTTCCGAGGAACACTTTGAAACTGTGACAATTCTAGATTTCACATTCAGAGTAGGAAAATGAAGAATGGTTGCAGGAATTGGATATATCCAGGGATGGGCTACTGCCCAGACGCGAGGGGAGGGGGAATGCAATGGGGTAGCAAAAATGGAGCTCCACCCCAGAGCCCCCAATTTACACTGAAAGATGTTGAAAGAAAATGCAGGGCATCTTGTATAAGCCACGCCCACAGTGTGGTAGTAAAAATTTTGGTAGCCCTTCACTGGATATACAGTAATCCCTCACTACTTCGCGGTTCATCTTTTGAGGATTCACTACTTCACGGGTTTTCAAAGAGGGCTTAAATCCATTAAATCCATTGAAAATTTTAAATCCATTAAAAATTCATAAAATTCTTCTACAGTACTACTGTAGTACTACAGTACTACTGTACTCTATTAAAGAGACTGGTAGGATATCACATGTAATTCCAGCTGAGAAACATTATAGAATGACTGTTTAATGCAAAGGGTGGGTTTTAAAAGACCAAATACTCATTAAATACATTAAAAAAAATCTTTCCTCTACTTCACAGAAATTCGTTTTTCATGGGTGGTCTTGGAACGCATCCCCAGCGAAAAATGAGGGATCACTGTATCTAGTTTAGTGAAAAGAAGGGCTAGGAGATGATGTGATAGTATTGTCCCAGTATTAGAGGGTCTGTCACAAAGATGAGGAGGTCAACCTATTTTCCAAAGTGCCAGAAGGCAATACAAGAAGCAATGGATAGAAACTAACCAATGAGAGAAGCAACGTAGAACAAAGGAGAAATTTCCTACCGACCAATAAACCAGTGGAACCTCTTGCTTTCAGAAGTTGGGAATGCTCCATCATTGGAGATTTTTAAAATGGACTGAACATTCAT
>NC_091950.1:41742343-41799843 GCF_031021105.1 Erythrolamprus reginae
GAAAGCCTAGAACTACATCGCCTAAAACACGATTTGAGTATTGCCCACAAGATCATATGCTGCAACGTCCTACCAGTCAATGACTACTTCAGCTTCAACCGCAACAACACAAGAGCACGCAACAGATTCAAACTTAATATGAACTGCTCCAAACTTGACTGTAAAAAATATGATTTCAACAATCGAGTTATCGAAGCATGGAACTCATTGCCGGACTCAATTGTGTCAACCCCTAACCCCCAACATTTCTCCCTTAGACTCTCCACGATTGACCTCTCCAGGTTCCTAAGAGGCCAGTGAGGGGCATACATAAGTGCATTGGTGTGCCTTTCGTCCCCTGTCCAATTGTCTTTCCTTTCTTTCACCTATCTTATATATTCTCTTCCTTTCATATATCCTCTCCTCTGAGTTCACTTTTACCTTTATATATATTACTACATGTCTATTTTTCTTCCTATGTATTTGTGTATTGGACAAATGAATAAATAAATAAATAAATAAATAAATAATAAATAAACGTAATAGATGGATAAAAATGCCATCTGTACATCTGGCTGACTGTGCAATGAACCATATAATGATACAATATAAGCCCCCTGGATGATGAAATGTTTGTTTGGCTGTTGTTTGAATTAGTATGACTGATTTTTAACACAGCTGGGGATTTTAGATTGTTTGTATAGTTTTAATTTAATTGGATTTGCTATTATACTTGTTGTTTTTATATGTTGTAAGCCGCCCCGAGTCCTCGGAGAGGGGCGGCATATCAATCAATCAATCAATCAATCAAGTAAATAAAATACAATATGATAATAATATACTAATTCTTCATTACTGTAAAAAAGATGCAATTTTTTTCTGTTTATTTTCAATGACTGGTTTTCATAAGGTGGCCTGGTTTATTTTCATTTGCAATGCTAAATCCAGCCTGTCACTGCGATTCATAAACTGAGATTTATGGTTTGGCATAATGTGTCAATTTAGCCAATTATGATTTATTTAGAAATTATGCAGTGTTTATCCATTAGTAGAATGAATCAGATTTATAGAAATGTTATAGAAATTCCAATCAAGTATAAGCATCTATGTATGTGTATGTACTATACACATACACGTCTATGTGTGCATGTATACAATCATGCATTCACGCATAACACACACCCAATACATGTACCATATAATTTGTATATCTAATCTTTGTAGATACTGAGCTTCTCTTTAATATGTACTATACACATACACGTCTATGTGTGCATGTATACAATCATGCATTCACGCATAACACACACCCAATACATGTACCATATAATTTGTATATCTAATCTTTATTAGATACTGAGCTTCTCTTTAATATGCTAATTTTAGTTCATTCTTTTCTTTCAAGTAGACATTTTATTATCAGGCATATATCTCTATTTTTAATTTTATTTTGAAATAAATTGAAATTCCCTGAAAGGGGAAGGGAAAGCAATTTGGAACTTTTTTTATTTAGTCAATTTTTATGCCGCCCTTCTCCTTAGACTCAGGGCGGCTTACAACATGTTAGCAATAGCACTTTTGAACAGAGCCAGCATATTGCCCCCACAATCCAGGTCCTCATTTTACCGACCTTGGAAGGATGGAAGGCTGAGTCAACCTTGAGCCGGTGATGAGATTTGAACCGCTGACCTTCAGATCTACAGTCAGCTTCAGTGGCCTGCAGTACAGCACTCTACCTGCTGCGCCACCCCGGCTCTTCAGCAAGATGTTACCTTTTAAATGAAAGCGAGAATTTCCTCTATTGCAAGATGATGCTATCTTGGCTTTCCTGTATTCTGTAGCATTTTAATCATGAAAACTTCGATATCAAAGAAATTTCTTGCAGTCTTTTGCAATATAGTATCTTCCCTGTTACAGTTCTTTCCACCCATTTACAGCAGGGGTCTCCAACCTTGGCAATTTTAAGCCTGGAGGACTTCAACTCCCAGAATTCCCCAGCCAGCTTTGCTTTGCTTAGTCCACCGGGCTTAAAGTTGCCAAAGTTGGAGACCCCTGATTTAGAGAGCAACAAGGAAGGCAAGGTTGCTTCAAAATAGGTAGATAAATAAATTGCATAAGTAGGCAAATTACTTCAAACAGCCTTCTTAATGTTGAAGCTTTCTGCATACTCAAAGACCAAATGTCTATTCTGGCAATTCTTCTCCATCTTCTCTTCTCCCCAAAGAGTACAAGACTGGAAAGGTTTTTTCCTTAAGATTTGCCTCAATCGTTTTCAAAAACGAGTCCAACATCCCCATCTTGTGGTGCAGATCAAAACCTCAGGCTCACAGCTCACCTGGTGGCAAGTTCCCACTTGGAGAGACAATGTTCCAAATATAACCCCAACATCTGACTGCTTAGTGACAGAGCCATGTTTATAATCTTCAAGCTCCAGATTTTCCTGTTCTTACTGAAGTAGTTTATTATTATTATTATATATTTGTGGAATGTGTAATTAGGCTTGATTGACTGGTTTGCTGATGTTTCATAAAAGACAGGAATGGATAGCATTGCAATGTTTCAGCAACCTCTGTCAAACTCTTTTGTCTCTACTGAGTGATAATATTTGGCTTTCTAAGAAGACCACACCTCACAATCTGCTCCTGAAGGCTAATCCTGCATTTAAGTAAATGATTCTTGTACCTCCTCTCCTTGAAGCTTGAGAAATACCAGCCCAAGATCGTGGCTGCTTTCTATAATCTCAAACCAATCCCTTACTGCTTACTGATTCTTTTTATAATTCCAAATGTCTGTGAATTGCCTCCTTAATGCCAGGCAATTCTGAATTCTCAACCGATCTGAGCTTTTAAGCAAATCAGCCTCCAGCCTCCAATATCATTTTTATGCCCCTAAAGATTTTTTAAAAAATAAAACAGGGAGATAGATGCTGCCCAAGCATTGCTTAGAAATATACTGTGTTTTCCCCAAAATAAGACCCTGTCTTTTTTTGAACCCTGAAATAAGACTTGGACTTATTGCCATGCACTCAAAAGCTCAATTGGGCTTATTATCAGGAGATGTCTTATTTTGGGGAAAACAGGGTACTTGTCCAGAATTACGGTATAATTTGTGCATGCTGCCTATATTTTTTTGAGATCTTCAATTTTGGTTCTGTTGTAGTGGCCAGTGTTCTCTCTAAATTTTTTTTGGGGTGGGCGGAAAAGTATAGTGTCTGAGCGGCAGTCCCTTCGGGACTGGGCGACACAGAAATAATAATAAAATTTCCCTCTCGGCTTCTGGGCAGGTTTGGAAAACTCTGAGTTGATGATGATTTTTAAGTGAGCGATTGCTCACCTGCTCAGCTTAGAGGGAACTATGGTAGTGGCTCTAAATTTAGTTTGGCATTTGAGGGTTAGTCCCAGCTCTGCCTTATATTAGGGCTAGGGTTAGAGGTAGAGGTCAGATCTGGACTGCAAATATTGAGATTACTAGCTATGTTTTGATTAGTGTGCATAACAACTCCTATTAAATGATCTGTTCAAAATGATACTTCTATGGAAAACATGGTAATTGATTTCAGCTCCATGGAAATAAGTGACATTTAAAAAGAACGTAATTATTTTCATGTAGATGAATAAATACATAAAGGATAAAATAATATGCTTATAATTTAAATTTACTCTTAATAAGAGAAAATTATTGTAAAAATCTATTTTTTTATTATCTTTCAAGATATCTTAGCAATGTAGACTGTTTTCTTTTTCTTCAGAACTTCATTGATATGCTGGTGGGTGCATAATGCTTTATTCACATTTCAGCAAATTTGCATACTTCAATCAAGATCAGCATCCATGACTTTTGCCTCACAACTTCTGCAGCTGGAAAGATATCTTGAAAGTGAACCACATCACTTCCATGTTAGAGTTTAACTGCGACAGAATTTTCCTTTTCTCCATTTTGCACAAACAAATATTAGAAGTTTCTAAAATCCCAACGATAACCACATACATGCTAGCTATACATTAACTAAATTTTGGGTTTCATTAAATGTGTCCTTGTATCAGTTTTCAGTTTGCACTAAATTGAATATCAGATTATTTAAACTCACAATAAATGCAATCTTGCTACAGATGGCAGAAAAAAAGTTCTATTTTCCATACCAGTCTGTTGTTATTTAATGGTTGTTTGAATTTTTAAAACCCCAGATTTAGTAGCTTTCCTTATATTTATTTATTTTATTTATTTATTTTGTCCAATACACAATAATATACAATGAAGGTTATAGAGGATATAGTAGAGAAGAAATACGAGATATAGGAGAGACTATAGGACAGGGGACAGAAGGCACTCTTAGGAATCTGGAGAGGTCAACCGTAGATAATCTAAGGGTAAAATGTTGGGGGTTAGGGGATGATACTACAGAGTCCGGTAATGAGTTCCACGCTTCAACAACCCGATTACTAAAGTCATATTTTTTACAGTCAAGTTTGGAGTGGTTAATGTTAAGCTTGAATCTGTTGTGTGCTCTTGTGTTGTTGTGGTTGAAGCTGAAGTAGTCTTTGACAGGCAGGACATTGCAACATATGATCTTGTGGGCAATACTTAGATCATGTTTAAGGTGTCGTAGTTCTAAGCTTTCAAGACCCAGGATTGTAAGTCTAGTTTCGTAGGGTATTCTGTTTCGAGTGGAGGAATGAAGGGCTCTTCTTGCGAAGTATCTTTGAAAATTTTCAAGGGTGTTAATGTCTGAGATGCGATATGGGTTCCAAACAGATGAGCTGTACTCGAGGATGGGTCTGGCGAAAGTTTTGTAAGCTCTGGTAAGTAGTGTGAGATTTCCAGAGCAGAAGCTACGTAGGATTAGATTAACAACTCTTGAGGCCTTCTTAGCGATGTTGTTGCAGTGGGCTTTGGCAGTTAGATCTTATATTCTGAGTCCGTCAGAAGTTAGGTGGCTTATAAATACAAACAAACTAACTAACTAACTACGGTAACTAACTAACTAACTAACTAACTTACTTATTATTTATTTATTTACTTATTATTTATTTATTTATATTCTTGGGCAAATTACTTCTCTTTAGCCTTCATATTTTGCCTGCTAATAAATAATTATTCTGTGATGAACTTGGCCAGATAAGAGTGGCCATAGGAGTCTTCGGAGAGGGGCGGCATACAAATCCAAATAATAAATAAATAATAAATATCAATTAAAATAATAAAGAATAATATTTGTAGCTCAGGGTTGAAATGTTTTCTGCAGGGAACAACCAATCTCAGAGAGCACCAAAGACCCCTTAAACCAAAATAAATCAAAATGATTTTCTGAATGGACAAGTCTCCAACAACAAAACTTTCTGAGAATATCTGTGACATCCTCTCTGCATTGCAAATATATGGAACAGGTATATTTCTACCCTCCAATATATATCCTGGTCCTTGTTATTTGGCAAAAATCGGTTATCTCATCCCTTTAAGCTGACTGAGAGCTAATTTAGATCAAAATCATTTACATCCCAGCTGTCTTCAACTTGATGTGGTGCTAAACTATTAGGTTTCACCTCCTATAATCCCCAGCCATCTGGATGGGGATGGGGGGACTTGAAATCTACTTAGTAACACTGCCACATTTGAGGGGGCCCTGAGCAAGATGTCATGTCAGAATATCTGGCAGCTAATCATCCAAAGTGCCTGAGTGCTCCTCCTTCCTGGGGGACATTTTATTCTTCACTCCTCCTGTTTCTGCCCCAACCTCCTTATCTCACTGCCCCTTGCCTCCTCTCTCCCCCTCTTGCTCCCACCAGCTGGCAAACATGAAAGGAAATGCTACACTGGCTTTTCAACTGAAACCATCATATTTGTTATGTCGGGCTCTCTGATCAGAGCCTCCCGAAAATTCAAGGATACAAATTTCAGACACACACACGTTTGAAAATTCAAAACAAAAGTCTTTATCACAAAAGTCAAAATAAACTAAGCAGTTTCAGTTTATTTAAATTTGCCGCCCCTCTCCGCAGACTCTTTTTGTATTGCAAAGGAGCACACTTCCCAAAACAACCAGGTAGTCTGTACAATTTCCCTTAAGCAGTCATTAAGTACTTAACCAGCAGCAGTGGAGAAACTTCACACCCCTTCTTCTTCCAATGAAGGGACACACACACACACACACACACACACACACACACACACACACACTGCTCTGCTTTGGTTTCAAAGGCGTGAAAAAGCAACAAAGTCCAGCACACAAGATTCCTGACAAAACTGCAACAGATATTCTTCCACAATGGCCAAACCCACATGCTGCTATTTATAGCAGAGCCCTAATTACTGGAGCCCCACCCAAACACAGGTGGCCTCCCTTATTTCCTGTAATATGTTCTTACTTGGTCTCTTCTACGCATAATTCTGTGCTTGCGTGGGTCCAAAATGTCATCATCTGAAGCTATAGAAGATAAGGAAGATTGACTGCCTGGGCTGTGTGCCAAGCCCTCCTCTGCCGAGTCACTCCCACCTTCTTCTTTGTCCAAGGAAACTAAACTCTGAACTGATTCTGTCGGCTATAACACAGGCCAGTGACATGTTGAAATTTCCCCTGCATCCACCTCCCCATTCCCTGGTTCAGGAGCTGGGCCAGAGCCAGCCACAACAATATCTAAATTATGGACATTGACATAATGTCCTAATGTTTGTCCTAAAGTCCCCTGTCCAAATGTTTCTCTTTTACTAGTATCATGTATATAAATATTATATCTTTGTATACCACCAATACGTACGTGACAAAACAAACAAACAAACAAATGAAATAAATAATAAGTAAATAAATGTAATAGAATGTGTGGATGATCTGGAGGGGAAAAGATACTGTCTAGAAAACAATCAGACAAGACAGGGAGATGCTTCTGATGGCTTAACAGTCAGAGGAAGAAAGCTAGAAAAGTTTTCAATCACAACAATACACGGGCACACCAACAGATACAAGCTTAAAGTAAACCACTCCATCCCATCCCATTCCATTCCATTCTATTCTATTCTACTCTATTCTGTTCACGAGCACACAACAGATACAAACTCAAAGTAAACCATTCCATTCCATTCTACTCTATTCTACTCTATTCTATTCACAAGCACACAACAGATACAAACTCAAAGTAAACCATTCCATTCTATTCTATTCTACTCTATTCTGTTCACGAGCACACAACAGATACAAACTCAAAGTAAACCACTCCATTCCATTCTATTCTATTCTACTCTATTCTATTCACAAGCACACAACAGATACAAACTCAAAGTAAACCATTCCATTCTATTCTACTCTATTCTATTCACAAGCACACAACAGATACAAACTCAAAGTAAACCATTCCATTCCATTCTATTCTATTCTACTCTATTCTATTCACAAGCACACAACAGATACAAACTCAAAGTAAACCACTCCATTCCATTCTATTCTATTCTATTCTACTCTATTCTATTCACAAGCACACAACAGATACAAACTCAAAGTAAACCATTCCATTCCATTCTATTCTATTCTACTCTATTCTATTCACAAGCACACAACAGATACAAACTCAAAGTAAACCACTCCATTCCATTCTATTCTATTCTACTCTATTCTGTTCACGAGCACACAACAGATACAAACTCAAAGTAAACCACTCCATTCCATTCTATTCTATTCTACTCTATTCTATTCACAAGCACACAACAGATACAAACTCAAAGTAAACCATTCCATTCCATTCTATTCTATTCTACTCTATTCTATTCACAAGCACACAACAGATACAAACTCAAAGTAAACCACTCCATTCCATTCTATTCTATTCTACTCTATTCTGTTCACGAGCACACAACAGATACAAACTCAAAGTAAACCACTCCATTCCATTCTATTCTATTCTACTCTATTCTGTTCACGAGCACACAACAGATACAAACTCAAAGTAAACCACTCCATTCCATTCTATTCTATTCTACTCTATTCTATTCACAAGCACACAACAGATACAAACTCAAAGTAAACCACTCCATTCCATTCTATTCTATTCTACTCTATTCTGTTCACGAGCACACAACAGATACAAACTCAAAGTAAACCGCTCCAAACTCGACTGTAGGAAATACGACTTTAGCAACCGAGTAGTTGATGCATGGAACTCACTTCCTGACTTTGTAGTATCATCACCAACCCCCCCAAAACTTTACCCTTAGACTATTCACGGTTGACCTCTCCCGATTCCTAAGAGGTCAACAAGGGACGTGCATAAATGCACCACATGCCTATCATTCCTGTACTAATGTTTCTCTATTATTAATACCAATAACATGTATATAAACATTGTTATATATTTGTATACTACCAATACTTACTTGGACTGAGTGACAATAAAGCTGCATTGAGCTGGCCCATTTAAAGCCTCCATATTGTCCTCAGAGCTGAAATGCATGCTATTTATTGAACAATTCCATGTCACTTTACATTCTCAACATTCCAAAACAGGGTGCAATAAAACATGTGATCAAAACCCAATTAAAGCCCAGTAAAATAAAATAAGCATGTTAGGCCTTAACATGGCAATTGCACAGTTGCAGATTAGGAGTTTCTCTTCAGCTTGCCTCATAAATGCAACATCTGGGCATGTTTTTCTGCCATGGTTGTAAAACCATATTTTCCCCCTTTTATTTTGTTTTGCGGCTGTGCTTACAGTATTTTGCTATGTAGAAGGGTTGGCACCCACCCCTCTACTATTTTGAGAAATAGTAAAAAAAAGAAAGAATATTATATTTCCCTGGGTGAGAAATGGAGAAACATGCTCTTGGAAAGCAGTCCTCACCTTCCTAAACAGCTCACAGCAGATGTCTGCACTTAAGAAAAAAAGAGATAGGTGGCTCTATTCATAAGCAAATACCCTCACCCAAGATGCATCAAAGGTCCTCAGCCACAATAGGAATTGCCCAACACCCTTTCAGAACACAAGCCTCTTCATTGCATCATCTCAACAGTTCAAACTTCAACTAAACCTGGTGTTCTGCCGGCGTGTTTCAACCGCCCGTAATTACAGGGTAATTAGTCCAGGAAGACACACACCACACGATAAAAGGAAAAGTCAAAAGTTTTTATAAACAGAAAAACAGAAACATCTCCCTTTTTAAATGTCAAAGGGGTTTTCTGGTACACACAAGGCACAGGTGAAATGCAATCCAATTGCTCACCCAATAACTGGGAAATTGAGTCCAATTCTAAAGTCCAGAGAGTCCACACACACAATCCTGAACAGCAAAAAACCACAATCTTGAGGAAACAATGAATCAGATAAACTGCCATGAGGCTAACACCCCAGGCTGCACTTTTATCTGTAGTACTAATTACAGCAGCCCCACCCAACCACAGGTGGCCTCATTTTCTCTTGTAATAATTCTTCAGTTGTTGTCTCCTATGCATCACTCTACGCATGCGTGGATGTGTCATTAATTCTTGTTCAGAATCCAGGGATTATACAGATGACTGATCTCCTCCTGGGCTGTCTGCCAAACTCCCATCTTCCCTGTCACTCACGCTTCCTTGGTTAGAGGAGACAGATTCTACTGGAAGCAAAACAGGCCTGCGGCATGTGGATGTCTCCCCCACCTCCACCTCCACATTTGCTTGGGGCAGGAGCTGGGAAAGAGCTAACCACAACACCTGGGAGCTCAGACTACCTCAGAAAACTATGGATATCTTCTAATAGTCTTAAATCAAATGTTCCCATTCTTGGTAAATGATTTGGGCATACTGTGCTCACAAAATGGATTCCATGAACATACAGCAAATTACAAAGCGCTCTTCTCAGAAATCAAATTAGAGATGTTAAACCCTGCTTCTTCTTTTAATGCCTCCCACTTGATCTCCAGAGTTTAATTTAATTAAACTATTGGTTCTGGATAGAGACATACTGTGATGCTGCCATTTATCATTTTTGTTTTCTAAGAATCTTCTTGTAAGTTTAAAATATTCTTGGAAAGAAATATGATGCTAGAGACTGGCACATTTTTCTCCAAGATGTCTGTCTGTCTGTCTGTCTCTCTGTCTGTCTGTCTGTCTAATCTGTCTGTTTGTGAGCAATAAAGCCTATTGAGCATCACGTTAAGAATCTAATGTCTAGATATCTACCTCTCCAAAATATGCAAACACAATACATTATCCCTCCCTCCCTCCCTCCCTCTTTTCCATCCAATTGAAAAGGGAAGTTATCTCCATTTGTTTCTGAAAAAAACCTTTAACAAATAAAAAATAACTGAATTTAATTACCACTCTTAATTAAATATAACAGCTAGCATGTTTATTAATAGGAAAAAACAAATGATAGTCTTTACAATGTGACTGTTTGTTATTTATGTAACTGGTTAATACTGTAAGAAAGCTTCATTGCGGTTCTAGAAATGATAGATTGAACATTATCAAATCTCATTTAATAATACGCCATGGATTCCAATCCAATCTGTTTGTGGGAGTAAAAAGCTAGGTCTCATCTATTTCTTTTGAAGTGTTGGCTTTATATGTGTAGGAAAGGTTTTTATTTTTATTTTCAAGAGAGAAAAGACTTAGTGATGTCTACACTTCAAAATCCCACAGGCAGAGACTTGCTTAATGCTGCTTCAGCAAGAAGAGGTAGATTTGACTATACAGTACTGTAGCTGGGTTGACGGAAGGATTGTGGGAATTGAAGTTTGAAAGCCCCAGGCCTAGGAATTCTGCTGCTGTTGTTTTTCGTGATGTGGAAACTCCTTCAGCACAATTGCTTTTAATTGTTTTCGATTGTTTTATCGATAAAATATATTGTTTATCCCTTTATATTTATATAGCTGCCCGGCTCATGTACATATATTGTTTAGACTTGTTTTAATTGTATACACCACCTAGCATCACATGCAGATGAGTTGGGCAGCTATATAAATCCAACAAAGAAACAATTTTCTCTATTGTTCCTTTTCATTTAAACTTCAGGACTGAGTCTATTACTTAGGTTCAAAGTAGCACCGCTTCATGTAATCCAGTCTTGGGAAAGGATTGGTTACAGACAGGAAAAATAATGGTAGGGCAACATTGTCGCAAAACAATCCCAGTGAGGGGTGAGCACGTTCTGAGTGTGGGTTGCTTAATTTTTTTGAGGATGGGGACAGAATGAAAACAAGAGTTTAGGGAAGAAGGAGTAAATGGTCCTAAAAAAAAGCTACATCTGCTTGACTGAAACTTACAATCCTAGGTTTAGAAAGCCTAGAACTACATTGCCTTAAACATGATCTAAGCATAGCCCATAGAATCATATGCTACAATGTCCTACCTGTCAACGACTACTTCAGCTTCAATCACAACAACACAGGAGCACACAACAGATACAAACTTAATGTAAACCGCTCCAAACTCAACTGCAGGAAATACGACTTTAGTAACCGAGTAGTTGATGCATGGAACTCACTACCAGACTCTGTAGTATCATCTCCTAACCCCCAAAACTTTACCCTTAGATTATCTACTGTTGACCTCTCCCAATTCCTAAGAGTTCAGTAAGGGGCGTGCATAAGTGCACCAGTGTGCCTTCCATCCCCTTCTTTTTATTTTTACTAGTATCATGTATATGAATATTATTATATCTTTACATACCTCCAATATGTACTTGACAAACAAACATAAAATAAAATAAAATAAAATAAAATAAAATAAAATAAAATAAAATAAAATAAAATAAAATAAAATAAAATAAAATAAAATAAAATAAAATAAAATAAAATAAAATAAAATAAAATAAAATAAAATAAAATAAAATAAAATAAAATAAAATAAAATAAAATAAAATAAAATAAAATAAAATAAAATAAAATAAAATAAAATAAAATAAAATAAAATAAAATAAAATAAAATAAAATAAAATAAAATAAAATAAAATAAAATAAAATAAAATAAAATAAAATAAAATAATAAAATAAAATAAAATAAAATAAAATAAAATAAAATAAAATAAAATAAAATAAAATAAAATAAAATAAATGTTGAACAGAAGACTTTGTTGTGAGCTACCACTGCAGCTGTTGAACATTTCTTGAAATTGAAGTCAAGATTAAAAATAAAGTTACTCTGTACTATAAAACCAAAGTTCTGTAAAACAGGAACTAACTTGATGGAGTTTTCACTACAGCTATTGACTATTTATGTCTGTCTCATGTGCTTTCTGTTTCCTCCTGCAGCCGTTTCTCTCATTATTGTATTCTTAGGGGCTCATCATTTCCTGGGAAGTTTTATTTGTTCACAAGCCATGGGTTCTTCCAGGAAAAGATGGGAATTACATCAGTTGCAGCATGTGCCTGGACTTGATTTTTAGAAACAAAGTCCCACATTATAATTTAACATTTAACAGTAATCTGTTATCCTCATTTCCCCCACCCATTTTTTCAAAGGTAGTGGTGTTTTGCAAAAAAACCTTTAAACCAAGCTCTGAAAGTTACTTTTTCTTTAACAGATTCACAGTGCAATGAAATTCTTTCCATCCTTTTCCGACACAGTGTAGGACATTGGTTGAATAGAGGAGTTATGAAAGATGGATTTGTTTACCTTGACTATTTATGTTTTATTTTTATTTCCCCAATTTGTTTATTAAAAGCGATGAATCGAGCCTATGAAAATCAAAAAATCCTGTGTGTAATGGGTAGAATCCAAGAACGGTTTTCACCTTCCAGCAGCTGGACTGGGCCAAGAGTCAATCCTTTCCTCCTGCCCTCAAAATCTGCTCTGAAAGTTTGGGAGACCAGCAAAGTTTGAAGCCTCCTGGGGATGTTGAAGGTAGAGGAGATGGGGTTGGGGGAAATGTCATGTGAGCAGTAAATCTGCTCCTGCAATGTGATATTTCACCCATTTAGTAAGAAATAAACTTTTAAAGATTACAGCTGAAGGCTCATTAAAGTCAAATATTGTAAAAGCAGTAAAAAGGGTTGCCTGGGGGATCTTTCTATGGAAAATGTATTGCCACCAATGGAGAACACCCAGTGTTACTTTGGCTGATTGTCTTCATATGCTAAAAGACCTGATAAATGATAGAGCACCTGCTAAGGATACAAACAATCCATGGGCTTAGTATCTGCAGACAATTAGCTGTTACTACCTAATATGCTAATTGTTCACAATGGTCAATTGTCTAGCAAGAAAAGTAACTTTGAACCACAATATCTTCTATCTTATCCTATCCTATCTCCCTATAATGCTTTTGGCATTATAGGAATTGTGACCTAATAGGTTTAGAAGGCATCAAATTGTGGGAGGTCAGTTTAGGGCATTTTCATACAAAGCGGTCCAGATTAATTGGTAACAAATAAAAACATTTTAATGTTGGAATGTGAAATCATACAATAAGGATATTCACTTTTGAAGACAGCCAAGACTTTTGAACTGTCTTCATGGGTAGTCATGTGCATGTACAGGAATACTCTCTTGAAAAGATTAGGTAATTCATTGATATATTGGTTGGGCACCCTTTGAGCTGTATTTCAGAAGCAAATGGCTGTAAGTTTCCAATTCTATATTAGAAGAACACTCAGATAGTGGAACTGAAATACTTTGATTAACTTTCCTTATTTAATCACTAAGTTAGTAACAACTAACTTTTACCTTATGACAGTAAAATGACTAAAGACATTTCATTACTAGACAATGAAGTGTCACCAGTGCATGAGGGCAGGGTGATAGTGGTGATGGATATTTCTACTGATTCATATCTTGTAATATTATTCTTGTAATTTCATTCTTTTTCTTCTTCTTAGCTTTTTGGGCGATGCATTTCTTCTTCTGCAATGGTTCTAATATCAGTTTCTGCTTATCTGGAAGTTGATTAATAGCTGTATGCATAGTTCCCTCTAAGCTGAGCAGTGAGCAATCGCTCACTTAAAAATCATCATCAACTCAGAGTTTTCCAAACCTGCCCAGAAGCCGAGAGGGAAAGAGTGAGAGGGAAGGAGAGAGAGAGGAAGAGAGGAAGAGAGACACTATACTTTTCCGCCCCCCCCCAAAAAAAAAAATTAGAGGGAACACTGGCTGTATGGTGAGGAATTTTGTCTGTTTGCAAAAGTCTAAGCTTATGTGCCTCATCAAAGCTGGCATGCCAAGCTACAATACGTAAAAACAGCCAGCTAATTCTACTCCCCCATGCACTGAAGATGTTACATATACTGGTAATGAAACATCTGCAGGAAGAGAAGCAAGGACCCAACTATGGCAGGGGAAAAAGAATCTTCTAAAAATTCTAAAGAATTTTTTTTCCAGGTTAAAATATATTGATAATGGAGGATTTTCTCCTAATGTGAATGAGAGTCAAGAAATAGGAAAAAAGTCTCAAAATTCCAATAATGGAGGAAAAGATGAAACTATCCATTCCTACTTGTTGATCTTGATCATCTTTCCCTAGTAGCTTCTATTTCATTTTTAAAAAATGTTCCTGTAGACTTTATAAGCCACCACCTTACATGCTACAGCAAACTAGTTCTTAAATTAGCTGTTTTACACCCGGATTTTGATTGTCTGATAGAAGGGTGACCTGGGAGGGACCTGAGTTAGCCATGCATTGGGCACACCAAACCTCCATTATGATGATTACAGGCCAACAAATTTTGTTCTTCCTAACCACCACATAGGTAGATGGCTTCTGCATTATAATGCAATATTTTTAGTTTTGGCTTAGGTATTATGTGATCCAAACTTAATATGTGTGAGCATAGCTACAGTGGTTTATTCAGCAAACCATGGCTTAGCATAGCGTGAACTGTGTCACTGAAATAGACCCCATTCCCAAAGCTGTAGTATCAACCTGGAATTAAAATCTGAAGAAACACCAAAATGCTTATCCTATAAATCATACCAGTAATGTCAAAAAATTGTCTAGATTTTGCTAGTTAGTTGATTCACTAACCTGAAACAGGTTCATAACTTTATTCACTAACAATTGAAAGATACAATGGAAAAAATACTTTTCTTTGAAATGCAGAACAAACACAAAAGTCAACTCTAAGTGGGTTGAGCTTCAAAATAGATCAGAGATCAAAATAGATCCCATCGTCCTGCCTTTTGTGGCCACTCCTGTCATCTGACTAGATACTAATTTGTTTGGCCTGGAACTGGGGGTGGTAAGAAGTGGATTTTCCAGCTGGGGTTGTCCAAAGTAGGAAATTTGTCTGCAGAGATTAAAATGTGACTTTGGGAGACGCCTTGGGAGAAACCCCAAATTTGGGTGAAAGTTAAACAAGGTGTGAAGGTAAAATTCGGGGGGAAGGGGGCTCCCCGGCAAAGATCTGAGGCCGGGAAAAATGCTTAAAAACGGTGAAGTCTGAGTTTGGTGATGTGTTTGTAAAACGTTTCATTCCTTGGCTATGTAATATCTGATGTTGTTACCAAGTTGGGTCATAAAACATCCTCCAGCAAACCCCCAAGTTCAGGGAATGCTTCTGTGCAACCCTGAGCTACAGATTTATTTATTTCTTATTATAGTTGAAAGGGACCTTGCAGATCATCTAGTCCAACCCCCTGCTCAAGCAGGAAACCGTATACTACCCCAGCCAGATGGCAGTCCAATTTCCTTTTGAATGTGTTGAGTGTTGGGAAGTTTACATCCTCCACTGGCAGGCTGTTCCGCTGGTTGATCGCTCTCACCGTCAGAAAGTTCTTGCTTATTTCCAGGTTGAATCTCTCTTTGGTCAGTTTCCTGGTCTGGCCCTCTGGTGCCCTGGAAAATAGTGTGACCTCCCCTCCTAGATTTATTTATGTTATTTATTTGTTTGTTTGTTTTGTCAAGTACGTATTGGTGGTGTACAAAGATATAATAATATTTATATACATGATACTAGTAAAAAAAGAAACATTAGGATAAGGGATAGAAGGCACTCTGGTACACTTATGCACGCCCCTTACTGACCTCTTAGGAATCAGGAGAGGTCAACAATGGATAGTCTAGGGGTAAAGTTTTGGGGGTTAGGTAATGATACTACAGAGTCAGGTAGTGAGTTCCATGCATCAACTACTCGGTTACTAAAGTCGTATTTCCTGCAGTCGAGTTTAGAGCGGTTTGCTTTGAGTTTGTATCTGTTGTGTGCTTGTATGTTGTTGTGGTTTAAGCTGAAGTAGACGTTGACGGGAAGGAAATTGTAGCAGATGATTTTATAGGCTATATGCTTCAAGCGCAACAACACACGAGCACAAAATAGATTTAAACTAAATGTTAACTGCTCCAAACTAGACTGCAAAAAATAGGACTTCGGCAATAGAGTAATCAACAACTGGAATGCACTACCTGACTCTGTGGTTTCTATTCCTAACCCCAAAACCTTTAACCTTAGTCCCCATTTCTAAGAGGTCTGTAAGGAGCTGTGCATAAGCCCACCATTGTGCCTGCTGTCCTACTGTCCTATTGTCTTCTATCATTACTTTTTATCATTACTTATCTAATTTTATTTAATTTATTTAATTTAATTTATTAGATTTGAAGACTCGGGGTGGCTCACAACAACAATAAATACAGTAAACAATAATACAAATCCAATTAATAAAAGTAGAATTAAAGCCCCTTAATATTAAAAACAATCAATGCGACACAGTCATACCATTCTCAAGTGCTATAGTCAGAAGAGAGGGGGGAGTTAATCCCCCCATGCCTGGTGGCATAGGTGAGACTTTAACATTTTGCGGAAGACAGGGAGGGTGGGGGCAATTCGAATCTCCAGAGGGAGTTGATTCCAGAGGGCTGGGGCCGCCACAGAGAAGGCTCTTCCCCTAGGTCCCTCCAAACAACATTGTTTAGTCAACGGGACCTGGAGAAGGCCAACTCTATGCGACCTAATCGGCTGCTGGGATTCGTGCTACAGAAGGTGGTCCCTAAGGTATTCTGGTCGGATGCCATGTTTTATTTGTATAATGTTTTATTTGTACAAATTACCATCCTATAATTGTTTGACAAATAAATAAAATAAAATAAAGAAATAGATTAGGTTAACAACTCTTGAAGCCTTTTTGGCGATGTTGTTGCAGTGGGTTATGGCACTTGGGTCATTTGATATGAGTATTCCAAGGTCTTGTACAGAGAACCTAGGGTTTGCGTTAGGGCAGAGGTCTTCAAACTTGGCAACTTTCAGACTTGTGGACTTCAATTCCCAGAATTGAATAGCTGGCTGGAGAACTCTGGGAATTGAAGAGCACAGGTCTGAAAATTGCCATGTGTGGGGATCCTTGCGTTAGGGATTCAAGAGCTGAGGCGCGCCTTCGACGCTCGAGCGCTGGGCGGCGGCGGCCCACGGCCGTCTCCGTGGCTCGGGACAAGTCCCTGCAAGACGGCCGAGAAGCCCCGCCCCTGGGGCCCCGCCTTCTTCAGCCTCATCCCTCAGGTGTCTCCCTCCCTTTAATAACTATTTGCCTCTCCCCCCCCCCCCTCAGCCGAAGCTGCTCTCAAACAGCCAGCCGGGCGCAACAACGGCGGGCGGCTGTGTGGGTGAACGGGTGCTTCGGAGCAGCCGCGCCGACAATAAAAGGCACCCTGCCGGCTTCTTCGAGGCGGTTTCTTCCCGGGTTGGTGGGAGAAGCAAGCGAGCGAGCGAGGCGAGAAGAAACCGAAGCCTCCGAGAGCAGGACGGGCTTCGGTGGCTCGAGGGCCGGGGGTAGCTGGCGGCAAACGGAGAGGGGGCGGCGGCTGTTCTGAAAACTATGGCTTCCTCCCCCGCGTCTTCCCTTTGTGTTCTGGGTCTCTGATCCCGGCAGCTCTCACCGGAGGGCGAAGCAAGCCGCGAGCGAAGTGATTCAGCAGCTTGGCATTGTTTCCTTCCCGGCTCCGAAGGCAGACAAGGGACTGAGTTGGGGTGTGTGTGTGTGTGTGTGTATGTGTGTTTGCGTGTGAACACACCAACATGGGTAGGAGGTCGGGAACCCTGGCCTGCCCTGACCCCTGAGAACTCTTGGGTCCCAAGTCAGCTGGGACTCTGGAAAGCCCCGAGCTGAACTTTTTCCTATTGGATAGGGAAGGAGCCTCCTTGTCTTTGGCTCAGCTGGGACCTGCCATGTCCGGAGGGATGAAGTTCAATGGGTACATGAAGGTCCGCATCGGGGAGGCCGTGGGGCTCCAGCCCACCCGCTGGTCCGTCCGGCACTCCCTGTTCAAGAAGGGATACCAGCTGCTGGACCCCTACATCACAGTGAGTGTGGACCAGGTACGGGTGGGCCAAACCAGCACCAAGCAGAAGACCAACAAGCCTACGTACAACGAGGAGTTTTCTGCCCCGGTCAATGATGGGCGACAGCTGGAGCTGGCGGTCTTCCATGGCACCCCGATTGGCTACGATGACTTTGTGGCCAATTGCACGGTGCCCTTTCACGACCTGCTTCATGGCACGGGGCCTTCCGACAGCTTCGAAGGATGGGTAAGTCATTGGCTCTTTTTGGGAACTGGAACTCCCCACAGAGTGTTCATCCATAGATGACGATGATGATGACGATGATGATAATGATGGTGATGGTGATGTTGGTGATGTTGGTGGTGATGATAATGATAATAATAATAATTATTATTATTATTGTAATAATAGTAATAATAATAATATACACTAATGGACTCTAATAACATGCAACGTAACTAGCTATAGCATTTAGACTTATACAGTGTTCCCTTGACTTTTGTGGTGGATGCGTTCCAAGACCGCCCGCGAAAGTCAAATTTCTGCGAAGTAGAGATGCAGAAGTAATTACACTATTTTTGGCTATGAACAGGACATCCCCTAACACTTTAAACCCCTAAATTTCCCATTTCCCTTAACAACCTTTAGATTATTACTCACCATTATTACTGGTACTCACCATTGAAGAAAATACTTAATGATCCTGATATTTATTAACATAATCATTTATTAACAATAATTTGGTGATGAAGTATGATGTCACGGGCGGGAAAAACCGTGGTGTAGAAAAAAACCCCGCAAAGTATTTTTTAATTAATATTTTTTGAAAAACCATGGTACTGTATAGACTTTTCGTGAATGTCGGACCCGCGAAAGTCAAGGGGACACTGTATGCCACTTCACAGTGCTTTACAACCCTCTAAATGGTTTACAGAAGCAGCATATTGCCCCCAGCAATCTGGGTCCTCATTTTAGCAACTTTGGAAGGATGGAAGGCTGAGTCAACCTTGAGCCTACTGAGATTCGATCTGCCAAACTGCTGGCAACCGGTGATCAGCAGAAGTAGCTCGCAGTACAGCACTCTAACCGCTGTGCCACCCAGGCTCTTAAACATGGATGTGCATCCCCTTGGTCTGCCTGTGCAGATTGTGTGACTTGGGAGATGAATCAAAGTTATTTTGAAAAGCCGGAGGAATACTAAACCTTTGTCTTTGGGGAACGTAGAACTTTATTATTGGAATCCATGATTTATCATTCTACTTCTTCTTCTTAATAATGTGAACGTTACCGGAAGTGCATCCAGCCCAGTGTGCTTATCTGGATTTAGAGAAGTTCATAAACATAGGATGATTAATGAGATAGTTCTTTCCTACTTATCATCTGCCATGTGATTTTCCAAAACATATCTGGCTAGTAACTGCAGATATACTTATTATTTATGTAGTTGCCCATTTATTTAATGCTGTTTGCCATCAGAAATCAACATATGGGTGGCCGTATAAATGTAATTGATTAATTTTTACTGAGAAAATAAATGAAAATGCATACATTTATCTTAAAAGGAAATTTACAAAATATAAACATGGCTCTAATTATAAAAGGAAAAAATGACTGAATGCTCTCTTAGAATTCATTATTCCAAAAATTGCTAGATAACCAGCATATTTCTGTAAAGTTATTGTTTCACAGAATCAAATTCTGTTGATTGCTAACAAATTTGATAACCTGAATCTAAAAGTTTAGAAACTTCTTCAGTTTTTCAAGATTGTATTATAGGTAGTTGTGTTTGTTTCTTATTTTTTTGAGGCCATTTGGAAATTATAGCAATAAATTACATAACCTAATGATGTGTTCCAAGAAGGATATACATTTATTTGTCTTGCTCTTAATCCTGCTTATTTCTTGAAGAAAATCCTTTGCTCAGCATTTGTCCAAAGCACCAGTCCTTCAGTTTCTTCATAGGCCAGTGTATGGCTAAAAAATGAAATATAGTGTATTTTTATGTTCAACTTTTCAATTTTTTTCAGAAATAGGAGTCAAGTCTCTGTAACACTCTTGAACTTGAATATACTTTCTACCCACCATGAAATAAATCCAATATTGTTGACTTCTAAGCAGATTTCATCCTTTTCCCCTCTCCTCTGCATACCTCATTAAGCAAAGTAATTTAAATGGTACTTAACTTTGCATGATCAAAGAGGCAAGGCTTGTGTATTGCAACTTCAGATGCATTGATACATTCTCCCACTAATAGGAAATATAGGAAAGAGGCTAAAAATATATTGGGAAGCTTTCTAGCAATTAAAATTTTGTGGAGAAAAGACACTCATGGGCCTTTCTGAGATCTATTAAGCACTGGAACAGCCCCTCTTCCTGAAATCATAGGTCCTTCATCACTGAAAGTTTGGGGGCAGGATTTCCCCCCCATAAATCTAGGGTAGTGATGGCAAAACTATTGCACGGGTGCCACATCTGCTGGCACACAAACCGTGTCCCTAGATTAGCTCCAATGTGCATATGTGTGCAGGCCAGCTGATTTTTGGCTCACACAGAGGTTCTGGGAGGGCGTTTTTGTCTTCCAGACAGCCTCTGGGGGGATGAAAGGGTGTTTTTACCCTCCCCTGGCTCCAGGGAAGTCTTTGGAGCTTGGGGAGGGCAAAACACAAACTACTGGGCCCACCCAAAGTTGGGAAACAGGCTATTTCCAGTCTCCATTGAATTATGGGTGTGGGCACTTGCACATGCACAATAGTGTGTGCCCACACTCTTTCGGCACCTAAGGAAAAAAGGTTCGTCGTCACTGATCTAGGGGTTGGACTAGATGCCCTGTAACTTTGGATTTAGCCATGAAAGCCAGCAGAATGCCTTTGGGCCAATCACACTCTCCCAGCTAAACCCACCTGGCAGGATTTTCACTTGCTGTAGGGAAAACAAGATGAGAAATATGTGTAGGATAGGTTCATCGCCTTGTTTATAAAAACAATAAATATAGAAAATAAACAAATAATAAACAAATAAAATAAGATCACTTTCAATGTAGATTCTAGGACAGAGCCTACTATAGAAAATTTTATCTTCTTTTGTTACATCAATTTTATATATGTATATGTATTATACCCCTTCAGCCTACAGACTGGAAACCTACATCCCTCGGACCTATTTCATAAAAGCCCATGGCAAACCATTGTGATCCTGGTAAAAATGGAGTCAGCTGGGCTAAGAGAATGAGAGTAAAACAATGGCCCTGCCCATTTTTGGCATTGGAGAATATAATTCCCCCCAAATGAGTCTTCTGCACCAGTTTTAAATGATGGTGTTACCTATGAGGGATTTGCTTATGCCATTCGAAGGAAAACATTTCTAAATCAGAAATGGCCAAAACCTCTTTGTGGACCCCAAGGGCAGGGGTGGGTTCCACTTACCTTCACTACCACTTTGCATCGTGACGTTTCATGCGCAGGCGCTAGCTCTGCTCGCAAGCAGGCACTCATTCCGCTTGCGCGCATGTGTCCCATCATGCAATTTTGCTTCTGTGCATGCTCAGTAGCTTTAATTAGCCTGAAACACAGCTGAAGAGCTGATCAGGTGTGCTTTGGGCGAAGGAATAAAGGTAAGTGTAAACCTGGGTATAGGTGGGAGGGCTCCTTTTCAAGCAACAGCAGAGGGGAAAAACTTCAAAACAGTAAAAAAAATCCAAAAAAATTCTGACTGGCCACAACGGACTGGCAACAACCAAACAGGATTTGTGACATCATTGTGATGTCACCAATGGGTTGCTACCGGTTCGGGCAATCTGAACTGGCAGGAACCCATCTCTGCCCAAAAGTCTACAATGGGTGCAGTTTTCGCCTCTTTTTTGTTCTGTTGCTCAAACATGTGGCTGATGAAGCCAGCTAAGTCTGAAAATGAGCTATATATTACAGGAAGATTCTGAAACCTATTGTAGACCCCCCCCTTATAGAGGTTACTGTAATAATAATAATAATAATAATAATAATAATTAATAATAATAATAATTCATTGGATTTGTATGCCGCCCCTTTGCGTAGACTCGGGGCGGCTATGGAAAACTTTGCTAGGTCTGTAAATTCTAATAATTAAAGTCTTTAAATTCTAATATAAACTTTAACAGTCTCTAAATTCTAATAAGTAAAGAAATAAGATTACCTGAATGTAAATGTGTATTGTATCCCTTTTTTATTTGCATCCTATGTCGTAGTTCCAACTAAATGGCAGTACCCAGGTGACTTAGGCTGATATGAAAAGTTAAGTATCTACTAATTACTAGTTAGTACATGGAGGGAAACATTAGGAAATCCTGGGGCTGTGGGATAGAATGGGGAAAAAGTCCTAAAAAGTAAATCAAGTTCATTTAGGTTGCTAACTGTTTGGACATGATCATTAAGTCACTTTTGTCTTCATGTTTGGTAGAAAAAAGATGCAGACTAAGTAGGAGTTTGATGAAGTTAACAGTTGTTAAGTCATCAAACTGTCCATATACTGCAGTTGTGAATTCAGGGAGAGGCAGAAGATTTAGGGATTCTTGAATTGAATGGGGAATGGACTGGATGACTTAAGAGGTGTCTGGCAACTTCTACATTCTATAATAATTATTTCAGGGGTAATTACCTCTGTTCAGCATCCTTGTGTTACCTACACCCTGGATAATTTCTTGTTCCAGTTCATGAGTCCTTGCCATTTAATGTAATGCTTGTCACACCTGTAGAAAAGATTGATATGGTCTTGTAGAACCCTTTTTCCAGTCTCAGTGCTAATTCTGGCTCTCTTTTTTCTTTTGGTATATGTACCCACTTACATACATCTACAGACACATAAATTTCCCTACCATTGGGAATGGCAGATGTTGTCTTAATTTGGTCTCAGATGAATGTACAAACTCTACGTTTTACTGTTGAAATTAACACCCATACTATGAATAAGATCAATGAATCATACAGCAACTACAGCCATATATGCCAAGGTGGGTAGGAAATAATAGGAAAATTATTGATCAGTCCAGGATGTATAAAATGGCGGGCTTCTTCACACAGCACACAGTTAAATTTGCAATTTGCCACAATTAGTAGCATTCTTAGATGCATTTCCAAAGATAGGTGTCTTGGTCTACCATGATCTTTGGTTCCAACTACCTGTCTTGTGGCCAAAGAATTTATAATCCAAGATGTTTACATAAAATCTTAACTTGGGTTAGATGTTTTGTCAGATGTAAAGATTTATCAAAGAGCATTTCTCATCAAACCTAATATCAAACAGCATTTCTCATCAAACCCAAGGAGAATCCTTTAGGTCTGTGTGCTAAGACAGGAAAGCTAGACAAATATCAGCTGTAGGGTGCTGGAGAAGTTGATCTTCATACATATATACAGTACAAATATATTGCTAGTTCTTAAGAAAAATGATAACCACAAAGAACAATTTTTGAATACAAACTACAACAATTATGCATAAAAGACCCAGACATTAAAACATGTAGTTTTCACGTACATGTTATTTATTTGTAGTATTTACCACATTGTAGCCTTTGTTTTCTGATGAAAGAATAAGATTTTGGGAATAATCCCACACTCTATACATTAAAAGAATAAGCTTGATGAAGATCCACCACGACAAGTTTTCCACAAGTCCAAATTCCAGTCTTTCTTTTCTGCTTTCTCTCCAACAATTTGCCTGCTGGTTATATCTATCTGCTGGTATTTATAACAAACTCTGATTCTGGATGGCATAAAGGCTAACTCAGTAGTGGGTTCTAAAATCCTTTACAGTGCTACCAGTTCTTAAAACTGGATTGAACTTGTGCTGAAATGAATAGATTGACTTTGAAGCTTAAAGATAAAGAATATTTGGATTATTATAAAATTTGGGGAAAATTTTATAATTGGATGGAAATTAAAAAATAGTTAAAGTAAATAACTATACACTGTATTTAGGAAATGATGTAAAAGAATTGGATATCAATTATTAATAACCCAGATAAACGAAAAAAGATTTGGTGGTAGAACTTGTTAATGATATAACACATGTTTAAAATAGATACGATTTGAAAATTTTTATAATTTAATGTTATTCGTTAAAAGTGTTGGAATGTTAGGAGATTTTAAGAAAATTTGCTTAGAGATATTATTAGGTGTTAAAGATGTTTTTTTAATTTTTTTTAATATTCATATTTGTTTAGTTTGTGGAATGTTGGAGAGAGGGATTTATGAAAATTTAATTGCAGTAGGAATATAAGATGCTCCATTATGATTATAAGAAAATTTTAGATGTGTACCTGGTAAGGCAATGATTACGGTATGTGTTTTGTATCTATATATGTTTGATTTTTAAGGTGCAGAAAAATATATAAAAAAATATACACCCCCCTCCCCAAAAAAAGAACCGGACCAAACCAAGAGCACCCCACTGTTGGGCTAGCTCATTTATTGCTCCCTCAGTTAGGTTATCCTATACTGCATTCCTAGGGCAAAGCTGTGTTTGCATTGTGAAAAATATTCAGTCCTATGAGATCAGGTAGAAGGGTCAATCCAAAGCAGAATGCAGGCCCTTAATATGTGAGCCTATTGTTACCAGAGTGCCTATGCAGTTATCATATATTGTGCCATGTATTAGTTTGAAGTTGTGAATTATGCATTTCTAAACAGAGTATTTAAAGTATATCAGAGAGGCAGAAGGATTTGTTCTGGAAGATTTCAATTTAGCATGATGTGAAAAATTCCAGAATGGCAATTTCTAAGAGAACTTAACCATTAATAGTTATGAAAACAAGAGATGGGTCTTACAACAAAATATGGTTTGTAATGCATGAGATGGTTGCCATATGAACTCCATGAGGCCATGCCAGACAAATGGAAAAGTTCTAAGAGGCAGGAGAAGGACTGACCATCCCAGCCTTATCAAAAGTCATAAGTCATAAGCATAATGCTTCAGAACTCTCCCCTAGAAAGAGATGCTGTGGATAGAGGGTTTCTCAAATCATAACTTATTTAACTTTATCAAAACATTTTCTATTTCACTCTTTCTCCCCCCCTTTTCATATTTATTCTCTAACCATTGATAGAATAATTCCCATATATTATAATAGTCAGATTGTTCCTTCTCTTTACTTTCAAGTGTTAACCTATTCATTTCTGCACATTCTAATATTTTCTTTTTTTAGAAAACTTTATTAATTTTTTAAAATTTCTTTAAAAACAAAATTACAATTATACTTTTAGTACTATTGCATTGTTACATAAAAAAGAAAGTTTCATATTTATTTATCATCCATTAAGATAACTATACATTTCTTTTTACATACACATATTTACATTTTAAGTAATTTTGAGAGTTACTCATGATCTTCTTGTTTCTTTTCCTTAATTCAACCGATTTGTGCCATTGTTCCCACGTCTCATAATATTCTGATTCTTTTTGACTCTTTAATTCCAGTGTAAGTTTATCCAGTTTGGAACAGTCGTAAATTTTATTAATTATTACTTTTTTGGGGGGTAGGGGTGTCTCTGCATTTTTCCAAAATTGGGCAAAAGCAATCTTGGCTGCAGTTGTAATATGCTATATTTGTTTGTTTGTTTTTTTATTTGATTTGATTTGATTTGATTCAATTCGATTTGATTTGATTTGTATGCCGCCCCTCTCCGCGGACTCTAAATATTGTTTTCCCCTTTACTATATTGTTTTTTGAAAATTCTAATATTTTCTTAGTCACATTCTCATTCATTTTCTCATTTGAGGGTTGGATAGGGTAGGGTTGTGTCTGACTGAGAATAAGTGTAGCTTTTAGTTCAGAAGATAAGTTATGAATGTTTTAAGCATGTATTTTTGTGAGCTTTGGATTTCTGAATAACTGAAAGCAACAAGTATTATTGGAAATGTTTCAATCTCTCTCTATATCATATTCCAACTATTGGGAAAATGAAGTTTTAAAGTATGATACACCCAGGAAAAGAAGTGAAGAAAGGCACTCCAGAGTCATTCTCCTACTTAACAAATTACATACTTAGAAGATTGAAGTTTCACACTGTAGTTCTCTTAACATAGCCAAACTTTGTATAGTCAAACTTTGCTGGCTCTGCAAATCAGTTGGTTTGGTTGGGCAGATGAGTTGCAATAATCATATTGGCCATTTTCCAAGTGGTAGTACTACACCAGTACTGTACAATGGACATGGCTGTTTCCTTCTGCTGCTATTTTGAATCCACTAGTACCTTAGAGAAATGTTTTGCAAGTTGTTCAAGGTGACCTGTTGAATTCTATAACAGCATAATGCTGCTACATTTTTAAGTGATCCGGGTGCTGCTACATTTTTAAGTGATCCGGGTAAGCTGGTTACTTGAACAGAGCTCAAGATTCTTGTAATATCTTGAATGCTGGCACATTCATTATTGCATAAGCTTTTTATAATTGATAAACTCATGCGTGCATGAAGGTGAAACAGTTTTTGAATAAGGTCATTTCCCCATTGATCTCTTACTGCCTCTTGCATCACTCAATCATCACTTGAGGTGTTCTAAAACCTATTGACCATGGCAGCACAGTGGTTAGAATGCAGTACTGCAGGCTACTTCTGCTGACTTCCGGCTGCTTGCAATTTGGCAGTTCAAATCTCACCAGGCTCAAGGGTGATTCAGCTTTCTATCCTTCTGGGGTCGGTAAAATGAGGACTCAAATTATTGGGGGCCATACACTGACTCTGTAAACTGCTTAGAGAGGGCTGTAAACCACTGTGAAGTAGTATATAAGTCTAAATGCTATTGCATCCATCTATGATTACATCTACTTAACAATGGTTGGATGATTTTGGAAGATGCTCTAGCGGGGATGTTACCACAGCAGGGATTGTGTTCTAACTTATTTCGCCGCTGGTTCACTTTCTCCCATGCCACGTGGTTGCATGCACATTGTGTGCTGCATGGCCATGCACGCACATACACAGTGCCAAAAAAAGGAATTTTTTGAAAAGAGCCAAAAACAAGATGGCAGTGCATGCACAATGCTGAAAACTCGGCTTTTGTGGATGCGCAGAAGAAAAAAACAGCAAAAAGTTTTTAAAAATCAAAAAATTCAAAAATTCAAGAGAGAGAGAGAGAGAGAGAGAGAGAGAGAGAGAGAGGGGGGGGGGGGGGGGATGGCAGCGTTCATGGACCGACAGCAATATAATCGGCTCCATGATGTCACCATCGGTTTACTGCCAGTTCTATAGAATAGGTGCGAACTGGGAGGAACCCATCTCTGTACCACAGATTTATCACAGCTCTGCAAATAAGACAGATAAGGACAATACTTCTGATTAATTGTTGCAAGGTAGATTAGTTAAGGTTTGGTTCTCTCATGCACCTCTTTTTGAGTGGAGAAAAATAGGTGGATTACAGTGACATGAAAAAGTTCATGAACTATCTTTCCCCCATCACACTTCTGATGGTTTCCTGCCAATGTAGTATTAAGCAAAATGAAACAAATGTGTAGCCCCCTGGTTCACTTCATCTTTTATGTGTGGGAGTAGGTGGGGTTTGTTTGAACAAGTTTGTTTCAGGTTGAGAAATACATTTACCCAGACATAACCCATAGAGAAAAGTATCTCCTATGGGCAGAAGTGACATGAATAGAACATGAATAGAGTATATAACAATGTTGTATACTCTGAAGCATCTTTCACAAATGATTTAGATAACACATATATGTTGAAAATTCAAAGAGGGCCAAAGAAACTTCAGATTAGTTCAGTTGTATTCTTTCTTAGATGTCACTGTGTTATTTTTATTCTGGTAATTTTTGATGAAGTGTGATCTTTTTTAGTTTTAACTGGGGCTTCTTCTTTGACCCAGAAATCTACATGGAGATCTGATAAAGGTCTAGGGGTTCTTCATTTAGCTGCTGAATAGGCAGCCAATAGGTTAGTCGTGGATGGAAGTACCAGTTTGGTACTTTGCATGCTTTTATCACTTGAAGATATCGTCCAAATGACCTAAGCTTCCTTAGTCTAGTTGCTGCTACTATAATGAGCGCATGGATTTCATAAGAACCCAAGAATTTATAGACTAACCCAAGAATTTACAGACTCATCAATTAAGACATTCTTAACCTTGCTCTCTATCTACTTACTTTGCCTTTATAGATTTATTTCTCTCTCTCTCTCTCCCTCCCTCCCTCCCTCTCTTTCTCTCTCTTTATTAGATTTGTATGCCGCCCCTCTCCATAGACTCAGGGTGGCTCACAAATTGATCGGCAACCAATGCAGACTGCGGAGTGTTGGTGTAACATGGGCATACCTGGGGAACCCCATGACTGCTCTCACAGCTGCTTTCTGCAAGATCTGAAGTTTCCGAACACTTTTCAAAGGTAGCCCCATGAGAGTGTTACAGTAGTCGAACCTCGAGGTGATGAGGGCATTAGTGACTGTGAGCAGTGGCTCCGGTCCAGATAGGGCCGCAACTGATGCACCAGGCGAACCTGGGCAAACGCCCCCCTCGCCACAGCTGAAAGATGGTTCTCTAATGTCAGCTGTGGATCGAGGAGGACGCCCAAGTTGCAGACCCTCTCTGGGGGGGTGGTGGTCAATAATTCCCCCCCCAGGGTGATGGACGGACAGATGGAATTGTCCTTGGAAGGCAAATCCCATAGTCACTCTGTCTTATCAGGGTTGAGTTTGAGTTTTATTTTGAAGTTTCATCGTTATATATTCTTCCTGTTTGACTAAACCATCTGGATATAGTTCTTTCATACACATGTCTCTCTTGTATTCAATTCACATTAATTGAGCACCCGCTAATTCTGTCTTTTCTTGTTTTATCACACATCCTATCTAGTGGTGGATTGCTCCTGATTTGGACTGGTAGCAGGGGTGGTGGGAGGCTACGCCCACCAACCCAGGATGATTTTGTACATGTGCCGAAGTGTTCATCTGCATGCTCGCGGGTGAACACTTCTGCATATGCACAAAATCATCCTGGGTAGGTGGGCAGAGCCTCCCGCCACGCTTCTACCAAGTGCGAGCATGCAGATGAACAGGTAGCAAACTAATTCAGAACCTACTACTGATTGCATCTCATCAGTATTAAACTACCCACACTTCTCAAATTTTAAAAAAAATCCAAATGTTTTATACTGTACTTTTATGTTTCTTCTGGCATACCCAACTCTTACTTCCATCTAACAAGGTGGGTGGAAGCATCTTCTCAGACAGTTATTTTGGCTTCTTTCAACAAGCATTCATTTCTTGCAGCAGATCACTGATTATCTTTCCACCAGCATTTGTATGTTACAAAGGTTTTTTTACCAGCTTTTAAGTAGTAAACATTCTGCCAAGTATAGGAACCTTCTCTATTTCTTTTTACTGTTTATGTATAATTTTCAATGGTTGACTCCATTCGCCATATCAAATATAACCATCTAGGACCAGGGTGATTGCATTTTGTTCCAATCATTTCTATTTTCAACCAATATAATCGCACATAATAGTATGTATACTAACATTCTGAATCAACACATTTTCCATGTCACCAGAAGCATTCTGCCTGCATTCTTCCATAAAAATGCATTAAAACAATCAACTGGACATCGTATCTCCCTGACTTACTCCATGCTTAGTGTTAAACAATATACTAAGCATTCCATTTATTTCCATGCATTCTTTTATTGTATTCAACAATCAACCAGGGGTCACTAGGTTTCTGTGTTTGTGCTGAAGAATACTAATGAGCAATAGGTCATGAAATACCTCAACTGGAATTGATATGAGGGTCTTCTCTCAATGTACCCTTAACCTCTATAAGTTCTTCTCTAATAATTGTCTGCTCTCTCTTGAAAGTTACAATTGCAAATGGCTTTTTAATGTGCTCTTCATCAGTGATGACAAAAGGAGCACAAACATACAGTTCAATGTCTTGGCTTCTATCTTTCTGTTCTAATTTAGCCTTGCTCTCTCTGACTGTTCTGAGAATTCCTGCAGCCCCAGACAGAGAGAAACAGTCAGACATAGAAACAGACCTTCCCAGTTCTCTGAACTGGCATGATAAACCATCTATAATCCCCTATTTGTTTAAAAGGTTTTAGCTGATTTGACTTTATTCTGGCGCTAGATTCTGCCCAGAACCTTCTGAGAAATGTATTTGTTCTAGTTTATTTGTTTGCATTTCTCTGTGATCCAATTTGCTTGAAATCTCAAGAATAAATACATTATTTTATCTGATTAATAAAGACATCAAAACAGTTCTTCAGCCAAATGCTTAGCTTAGGTTAAAAGATAAGAAATTAATTGCAAAAGTGTTTTCAAACTAGGGAGAGGATTGGATGTAATCCTAGGTTGCTACCTCTTTTGTTGTCCAATTTGTGACAATGTCAGATGGTATAGAAACTTATAGTTTCTGTGCCTAAGAAATTTTGTTGAAATAAATGCACTGCTGGGATGTGCATGCTCCACAGTGGATAAGATTAGTTTCTTTTTCCATTTCTTCATACATCCAGATGGCCTGAGAGTGAAACATCACCTTCCCCTGTAATTTTCCTTGATCACTTTTAGGACATAAGTTTTACATATTTTGTAAGGCAGCTTCTATTGGGTAAGGTTCTGGGTTAAATGTTCTTGAGATTCTCTCCAGATCTAAATCAGGTTTTTCCTAATTTGGTGCCCTCTGGATGGGTTGAAATTATATCTGCTAAAATTTCAGGTGGTATCACCAAGGCATGCCAAGTAGTCATAATTTGATCTTATTGTCTGAGAATCCTGAAAGTTGCAGACTTCAACGCATTGAGATACATTTTTAAGTAATAAATGGTTGGACCTTATTTCATCATTGCTAGATTTCAAAGGACACATTTAAGATTCCAGCATGAGCCCAAAAGCTCAGAAGACTAAACCATTGGTCCCAATGGCCAACCCAAATTGGATCCTGCGATACATTAAGAGCCTGTTGCCTAAATTAAGAGTTCAAAAAATTATTTATTTCCCATTTTCCTTCAAGAAGTTGATTTCCCTTCTATTTACCCTGAAATGGGGACTGAAGGTTTCTAGGGAGATTCTCAGTCATTCAGGTCAGGTTTTCCCAAAGGTACTTTATCAAAAGGCAACTGGACTTTGTTTTTTCCTTGAAGATGTTTCGCTTGTTATCCAAGAAGTTTCTTTTTCGGAACTGAAGAAGCAGTCCAATAAATTGTTCTATCTTCTTCAACTTTGAGGTGTCTTAGACTGCAGGATTGGGGTTGAGCTCCTAGTTTTCTGAGCTGAAAGCTACATTTGACCTTTGACACGATTTAAGTATTGCCCACAAGATCATATGCTGCAACCTCCTACCGGTCAATGACTACTTCAGCTTCAACCGCAATAACACAAGAGCACGCAACAGATTCAAACTTAATATTAACCGCTCCAAACTTGACTGTAAAAAATTGAGTTGTCGAAGCATGGAACTCATTACCTGACTCAATAGTGTCAACCCCTAACCCCCAACATTTCTCCCTTAGACTCTCCACGATTGATCTCTCCAGGTTTCTAAGAGGTCAGTAAGGGGCGTGCATAAGTGCACTAGTGTGCCTTTCGTCCCCTGTCCAATTGTCTTTCCTTTATCTCATATATCATATATATTTTCTTCCTTTCATATATCTTCTCCTCTATTTTTACATATTATCGTTATATATATTACTTCATGCAGTGGCAGAATAAATGTGGCCAACCACATTTAATTTATTGGTTTAATTTATTTTAATTAAAGCTTGATATAAACCACACAATAACTTACCAGTCATATGCTTCATCATTTCCCTCTTCTAATATAGAAACAATTTTGGCGATTTTGGAGGAGCCTCAGTCAAAATTAATTTTAAGAAATGTCTATTTATATAGTATAGATTATAATTCTTATCATTTGATCACTGTCTGTACAGCCTATGGCTGATGCAAACTGGTAGGAATCCTTAACATTTCACAGCTCCCTCTTTTGTGCCACTTTAATGCTTTACATTTTATACAAATATTGCTTTTTTGTTTTATTGTCCTTTCCACCTACATGATATTGTCAAGCTGCCCTGTAGATATCAGTTCTCTAGGAAACTCAACCCAGACAAGACGGAGTGGGTGTGGGTCCTGCCTCCCAAGGACAATTCCATCTGTCCATCCATTACCCTGGGGGGAGAATCATTGACCCCCTCAGAGAGGGTTCGCAACTTGGGCGTCCTCCTCGATCCACAGCTCACATAAGAGAAACACCTTTCAGCTGTGGCGAGGGGGCGTTCGCCCATGTTTGCCTGGTGCACCAGTTGCGACCCTATTTGGACCAGGAGTCACTACTCACAGTCACTCATGCCCTCATCACCTCGAGGCTCGACTACTGTAACGCTCTCTACATGGGGCTACCTTTGAAAAGTGTTCGGAAACTTCAGATCGTGCAGAATGCAGCTGCGAGAGCAATCATGGGCTTTCCCAAATATGTTACTCCATGTTACTCCAACACTCCACAGTCTGCATTGGTTGCCGATCAGTTTCCGGTCACAATTCAAAGTATTGGTTATGACCTATAAAGCCCTTCATAGCACTAGGCAAGAATATCTCAGGGACTGCCTTCTGCAACACGAATCCCAGCGACCAGTTAGGTCCCACAGAGTGGGTCTTCTCCGGGTCCCGTCAACCAAACAATGTCGCTTGGCAGGACCCAGAGGAAGAGCCTTCTCTGTGGCGGCCCCAACCCTCTGGAACCAACTCCCCCCAGAGATTAGAATTGCTCCCACCCTCCTTGCCTTTCGTAAGCTGCTTAAAACCCACCTCTGCTGCCAGGCATGGGGGAACTAAGATACACTTTCCCCCTAGGCCTTCACAATTTTATGTATGGTATGTTTGTATGTATGATTGGTTTTTATATAATGGGTTTTTAACTGTTTTTTAGTATTGGATTTTGTTGTACTGTTTTACTGCTGTTGTTAGCCGCCCCGAGTCTGCAGAGAGGGGCGGCATACAAATCCAATAAATAATAATAATAAAATAAATAAAAAGTGGAATATAGATTTTATATACTGGTACCAACATACATATTTGTGGGCACCTCTCAGCTGATGATGTTGAATGTGTTTATCTTGCAGTTATGTTCAGTTAAACATAAGCAAAAGCCATACTGGAGATGTCATTGAAAACTTTTAGAATATTTCAAGGCAACCATAACCATCGCTTAAATCCCACAGGGACTAAAAAACACAGCATAAAATTTGAAGTTAATTGATTTAGAAAGGAGCTTGTTGAGGTTTGTTGATTCTAAGTACTGTAGCTTCAAAAGCTGGGACCTTTCGTTTCTTGAACTGTGCACTAACTGTTTCCACAGGAACTCAGCCCAGCACCCATGTCGCTCGCTGATAAAGCCACAACGTAGAGATGTGTGGTGTGGGTGTTTAGAACCTCACAAGTTTCTGAATTCTTTCCATCTCACAATTTTTTTTCCATTTTCTGGTTTTCTCATTAAGTCATTACCCTGGGAATTGCTTGAATCAGAGGTAGCTTAAAGCCTTGCTTGACAATCTTTGTTTTAACCATTGCTTAACTACACAGTGGCACATTGGTTATCATTTCCTTCAATCCAGACTGTGGAAAAGTAACCTTAGAAAATATCAAGTATGTAAACAACTTACTGGTTTTATTTAATTTATGGGCTGCCTAACTCTCAAACAACTTTGGGCAGCTTATAATAAAAACTAACTTAACAAAAAGAAGAAGGCCAGGAGAATAAAATATATAAATCCCCTGGAGGAAATCAAATCAAAATAAAACAAAGCAAAGCAACACAAAAAGGGACCTCCATAATCATCCTGCCTCCGAGGTCTGGGAAAACAACAGAAGTGTAGGAGAGCTCATTCCAAGAGGCAGAAATTGGGACAGATTAGATACACTTCCTGGGTCCCACTTTTTTAATTGACAGGACTCAAATGCCCAGACTTGTCTTCGGAGAGGGGCAGCATACCAATCTAATAAATTATTATTATTATTATTATTATTATTATTATTATTATTATTATTATTATTATGATATTATTATTCTTGGAATCTTTGTAATTACTCTGTATGATATTCCAACTATTTATTTTAAAGGAAGAAAGGGATATATGCAAGTTGTGTAGTTTGTGCAAAATTATTTATTTTTTAGTGAAATTAAAATCTGGATTGGGAACTGCTAGCTCATTACTGTTCCAACTCTGTATAGTGCTGCTCCTACTTTTTGTTTGTTGCATAAACAAATAAGGGGGCATATCTAGTAATCTCCCTGCTGTTTATCATTTGTATATTCAGTCTATTTGCAGACATGTGTTCATTTGAAATTAGTATGAATCTATTGAAAAAAAGCTGGGCTGAACGGAATGTGATGGATTAAGTAATATGAACAAGTTTCACGTTCTTCCTTTTAAACTCAGCCCTCCCACACTGAGTTCACACACTGCACATAGTGTCTTTTGTTTGACTTTGGCTTAGAATGTTGCATGAACTCAATCACTATGATTTATATACTACAATTCATGACTTAGCATGTTGTATAAACCCAGTCACTTGTGTTTTATGTAAAGTTCTGGGCAGCCACATACAGTAAATCTATTTAATAAATTAACCAGTAAAACTAAAGAAATAATCTCAGTTAAATAACCCATGACTCAATATGATGTATTATACCAATCACATGCTGCTGCTTCTGGATGTGGAAGCACCATTGGGGATGGTGAGGACCATTCTTGGGAATGAAAGGAACAAACAATACAAGGAATATGTTTTTGTTGTGAAGCAAGAGGTACCATGTGACCTTGACACAGGATACACTCCTGATAGAAACTGTGGAAAAGACAATTCTGATTTATGGCAGAAAAAGTCAATTCCCAGTTGGTACAACTTTTCTTGAGGGGAGGCTGCCTATCAGGGCGAAGCCAGAATGCTTGGAAGTTTTGGCCTGCCACATTATGCTATGCTTTTTTAAAATAATGTTTCTTGCTGTGGGAACTTGGGATATGTGTGTGTGTGTTTGTGTGTGTTTGCATGCCATGGCACATTCCTTTTAGGTTCTCAAGGTCAGCATTTGTTCAGCATCTGGCCGGAAGCTGCTGGGAGTTGCAGGATACGCTGGCAGAAGAAGTATGGGTCATGTGATGGGTTTGTGGGAGGAGATGCAAGGAAAGGAACTCTAATCCAAGTGGAGATACCCTCGTAACTTTAGATTACTCCAGTTGTGCTAACATGGCCCTGTTAATACATTGTAACCTTGAAGAAGGCGAAGCTTTGGACTCTGATTTATTTCTCGGATGCTCTTTGGAATGCTGGCAGCTGCCTTAGGATACCACATGTCGGGATACAGCAGGAAAATACTAGAGGAGGCAATTTATGTTATGTGATTGTCCTGCAACCTATAAGCTACCCTATTATTTTCCGATGTGGGACAAGATGTTGCCCTATCAGCAAGACTAAGAGATATTAATCTGCTAGCATCAGTGGAAACAGGTGCCCTCCTGTCCTTGGCCTCAGGTTGCAAATACTTGGGTTGGCCCGGGCACAAAACTGCCTTTTCTCCTTGAGAAAAGCAACCAGTTCAAGCATGTCTGCAGAGCCTGACTTGAATTCTGTAAAAACAGGCAATCTAAGATGTCCCATTGCTTCAAACCATTGAAAAGCACAACTGTTTTTACTGTCCATGCTTTGCATTAAGATCTGAACCATTGCTTGGGATTTCAAATAAATAACCGTAAATAACCAGCAAGTTTGGAGAAGGGTCTTGTGGAAGAAGTTTCACAATGGAGACCTTAGCTCTCTTGAACTATAAAAATTCCACATTGCTTTTAGCCAAATATTTATAACATATATTTTGCTGGGCTATTGAGAAACTAATTAACATTTTAATTTGATTAAAAAGTTCTTCTGAACGGCTTATGCACTTTTCTCAATAATGGGCAGCCAAATTTTTTACTGCCACACTGTGGGTGTGGCTTATTTTGTGGGTATGGCTTTATTTATTTATTTATTTTTTAGATTTGTATGCCGCCCCTCTCTGGTCATGTGACTGGGTAGGAGTGGCCATGTGACCAGGTGGGAGTGGTTTGAACAATCATCATTGTTCAGGTGAACTGTTAAGTCCTCGACTTACAACCTTGTCAGTTGTAAGTGTCACTTGCTGAGGTGACAATTTGCTTCGCGTTTGCCGCGCTCTCCTTCCTGGGTAGCCCCCCCACCTCAGGCTGGGTAGCTAGGCGAACGGGTGCTGTCAGAAGCATAAATGCTGCCAGCGCCACTTCCACCCACGCCTTCTGCTTGCACCTCAGGCGGTAGGTGGCCACGTGAGGCTGTTGGGGAGCCGGGCAGGAGAGAGGGAAGCTCGTCCGAGGCCAGAAAGGAGGAAAAAAGCAAGGAATGCAGACGCAGCAGCAGGGGATAAAAGGAGAGCCGAGCTGAGACCAGTAATCCAGGAAGTGACAGCCGCAGATCAGCTGGAGCTGCACACACATCTTCATTTCTGCCGGTGGAACTGCATTCCACCCCATCCTGCCTGCTGCCCACCCCTGACTTTTCTCCATTTCTCATCACAAGCTAGGCCAGGCTCAGGAAGATTTAGTGGCCTAATGTCACACTGAGAGCTATGTAGCTGAATGAAGAATTGAATACTTCTCTTTTGTGATTAGCTAACTGATAATAATATTGATGTTCTGTTCAAATTTGAGCCATATACTCCAACTAATGACCTAAGTGCCAGAGCCCACTGTAATAACATTGCCAAAAAGGCACTAAAAGTTGTTAATCTAATCTTGCGTAGCTTCTTCTCTGGCAATATTATATTGCTAACCAGAGCATACAAAAAATTTGCTAGATCAATTTTCGAATACAGCTCACCTGTTTGGAACTCGCACTATATATTGGGCATTAATTTATTTATTTATTAGATTTGTATGCTGCCCCTCTCTGTAGACTGGTAATATACTTGAGAGAGTCCAGAAATATTTCACAAGAAGAGTCCTCCATTCCTCTGCTCGCTACAAAATACCTTATTCCACCAGACTTGAAATTTTGGGAAATTAGATAGCTTAGAGCTATGTCGCCTTCGATCTAAATGTAGTTTATAAAATCATCTGCCACAATGTCCTACCTGTCAATGAATACTTCAACTTCAACCGCAACAATACACGAGCACACAATCGATTCAAACTTAATGTAAACCGCTGGAAACTCGATTGCAGAAAATACGACTTCAGCAGCAGAGTGATCAATGCCTGGAATGCACTACCAGACTCACTGTCTGTAGTCGACCTTACCCCATTCCTAACAGATCTATAAGGGCCATGTATAAGCGCACCATTGTGCCTATTGTCCAGTGATGGGCTACCAAAATTTTTACTATTACACTGTGGGCGTGGCTTATGCATTTTGTTTCAACATCTTTCAGGGCAAATTGAGTACTCTGGGGTGGAGTTACATTTTTGCTACTCCACTGTGTTCCTATCCCCCCAGTCCGGGCAGTAGCCCACCCCTGATTATCTACTATATAAAGTGTATGTACACGCGCACGCACAGCTCTTCTAAAATTATACACATTCCCCTCATTTCCTGTGATAGGAAAAATGTACCCAGAGCCCAGAAGGGGAAAAAAAAAATATCAAAATTTTTCTACCGGTACTGGGTACCTGACCAAAAGTTTGTTACCGGTACTGTGTACCTCACCATACCTGTAGGAGCCCACTACTGCTACTGTCCCTCTCTAACTGTCCTATTGTCCAAATTTACCTGTACCTACATCACTTTTGTTCATGTTTATACCAATACCTGCTTTCTTGTACATGTTTTGACTGACTGGCTGACTGACTGACTGACTGAATAATCAAACAAACAAACAAGCAAACAAATAAATAAATAAAACAAAATATAAATTGATGGTTTGTGGAAAATAATGGAAGATGTAAAAAAACTGTAATGGAAAATCATCTTAAATGAATACTTTATTATGGAGTCCCTGGTGTTCTTAGTTTTTTACTTGAAGACATTTTATTACCCAATAGGTAACATCATCACCAGTGCAATATTGTACTGCACTGATAATACAAAACAATATTGTGTTACTAAAGTAGTTTTACAACTTTAAAGCTCCATTTTACGATATCTTATAATCCTATAATTGGAAGGATTACTGTGCCTATTGTCTATAAATAGTTCCAGGAAGCGAAGTTCCTTTAACTATTCTAGTTACAGATATAATAACACTTGCCCACAACCTCTTTTGATTTGTGGTTTGGCTGCATCAAATAGAGCTGCAATTTTTGATAACAAGGACGACATATCTGTATTTGAAATGCTCGGATATGCAGGGATGTTGCAAAATTTAGGCTAGATAGAGCAGATACGTTTTTCACTCTTCACACAGTGGGTATTGTTTTTTTTCCTGCAGTTGTGGCTAAAAGAGATCTCCCATATCTATAAATCAATGGAGCCAAAGTTGATACAAAATTTCTTCTTTTTTCCCTCTCATTAATGGCTTTACAGTGATGTGTCCAGGATCAATATATATCTCAAAGAAGGGGCAGGAAATCACCTGAACTTATCAGGAATGAAGTTTATGGTCTGTACCTTCTCAGCTTCAAAGGATGGAATCTAGTCTATATCTTCACCCAATTCTTTTAACTCAAGAAAAATATAGTAGACAGTTTCTAAGAAACACTCTTCTCATTTTCTTGAAGTGCAGGCCTGCTTTTTTCAGATTAACCAAATATTGATCTATTGGCTGAAACAGGAATAGACCAATTTATTTGTTGGTGGATCTTGGGAGAGGGACTGAGTCATCCAGCTGACCTTTATGGGACTAGGGTTGGATTAGAACTCAGTCTCTGGTTCCTAGCCTGGTGCCCACACCCCTTATTCTCTTCTCTCTTGCCTTTTCCATTGATTCTGATACATTTTTACTGTAAAAAAATGTGAAAATTTCAATACTTTTCCCTCTTGTTCATATAATAATATTGCTGCTGTTATGGGTGATGAGGCAAAATCAAAAAAGTTTGGAAGAGCTTTACGTGTACGTCAAGATATTGTAGATCAAGATACTGGATATTTGTTCATGGCATGCAATTAATTTTCTCCACTCAAAAAACACAAAATGAACATGGATTGAACTAGATGAGCTTTAAGGTTAAGAACAGAATTGTAAGGGACATTGGAGGTCTTCTAGTTCAACCCACCACAGAGGCAGGAAATATGTACCGTGTTTGTATTTCAGACAAATGGTTATCCAACATTTTCGTAAAAACTTCCAGTGTTAGAGCATTCACAACTTCTGGAGACAAGTTGTTCCACTGATTAATTGTTCTCACTGTCAGGAAATTTCTCCTTAGTTCTAAGTTGCTTCTCTCCTTCATTAGTTTCCACCCATTGCTTCTTGTCCTGCCCTCAGATGCTTTGGAGAACAGCTTGACTCCCTCTTCTTTGTGGCAACCTCTGAGATATTGGAACACTGCTGTTGGGTCTCCCCTAGTCCTTCTTTTCATTAAATTAGACATACCCAATTCCAGCAACTGTTCTTTATAGATACTCTCCAGCTATTGTTGAACAAATACATTCTCCTCCCCTTTTCTTTCTGATCTGATCTAAACTTATTAGCAGAAGAGACCAAGAAGTATGATGTGGCACTGAGGAACGTAAACACACCCTACAATTACTCAGGTGTTATGTTGTGGTAAGAACTGCATTTTAGAGACACTGTAATTGTTCTATAGGACAATGAAATGATTGCCAGGAAGGGTGCCTCCATTCTACTAATTAAGGCATTTTTACACTGTTTTTAAATGAAAGAGGCAAACTCTCAAAACACTTCTAAATATGCAAGGCATTTTCATTGTTTTTCATGTGGTTTTTTTAAAATTTTTGCATACAATACTTAATGTTTTCATTTCTATTAATTCTTAATCTGCATAGCATTCTCAGTGTGATTTACATTGCCAAAAGATTCTAGCTCATAGGTAAAATATTTGCATCACATGCTCTGGATTTTCTATTTCCTCCATGGCATCTCTTGGTAGAAATGGGAGCTTCTGATATGTATAGAGCTATGTATTTGAATGCAACTCCTATTGACTGTGCTGATTAGGAATCATGGGAGTTGTAGTTTAACATACTTGGAAAGATATGAGAATGGGGAAGAGGGCTTAATAATAAATGATTTTTTAAAAAAATTGAAAAAAGAGATACTCTTTGGAAGACACATTCAAACATTCAATTTGAGTAAGTTAATTAAGGGCTTCTCAAATCATTTAGGATCTCCCTACCAGTTCATAAATCTCGCACCCTTGCTTTCTGCTTTAACTGGGCAAACCCAAAGGAGGAAGTGAGGTACAGTACTGTAAGGTTGGGGAAAACCTGTGCTATATAGATTAAAATATTATCGAAAGCGTATTTGTATTTCTTCCCAACCAAACCCTACTATTAGTTTATTCATGTGGGCACTGCACAAATTAGAACCATAGAAACATACAAGTCTGACGGCAGAAAAAGACCTCATGGTCCATCTAGTCTGCCCTTATACTATTTTCTGTATTTTATCTTAGGATTGATATATGTTTATCCCAGGCATGTTTAAATTCAGTTACTGTAGATTTATCTACCACGTCTGCTGGAAGTTTGTTCCAAGCATCTACTACTCTTTCAGTAAAATAATATTTTCTCATGTTGCTTTTGATCTTTCCCCCAACTAATTCATTTATCATTCTGTGTAGTTGAAGTTCTCAAAACTGGAGGAATCCCAAGTTAATGTGTATTGTGCCTGACCACTTCCCTTTTCTGTAGCAACAGTTCTCTGCTCATAGTAAAATATGTAATGTTTAAAAGGAGTCTTTTAAGTAACACAAAGGTAGCAGTCTCAATTCAACTTTGTTCCTGGAACTGAAACAACAGTCCATTCTTTTCCAGAGTAGCCGTGCTGTCAGATACACTCATTCTGCAGGACGTTCTTCTGATTTTAGGGTAGTGAAGCACTTATTTAAAATCTTGCGGAAGAAATATATATTTTCTAGATGAGGCCAATATTTCTCTACCTTGACAACTTTAAGATTATTATTATTTATTAGATTTGTATGCCGCCCCTCTCCGAAGACTTTGAGCACTTCAACTTCAACTTCTAAGATGCTGAGAAGGAAATTCTTAAGAGTTGCCCAAGTTGAGAAACACCAGGTTGGATAGTTGCGATTTCATGTTACAGTTTCATTTGATCTTCTAGAGCAGTAATGGCGAATCTATGGCACAGGTGCTACAGTGGCACGTGGAGACATATCTGCTGGCACGTGAGCTGTTGCCCTCAGCTCCAATATGGATATGTGTGCTGGCCAGCTGATTTTTGGCTTGCACAGACACGCTGGGAGGGCGTTTTGGCTTCCAGAGAGCCACTGGGGGAATGGGGGAGGGCATTTTTATCCTCCCCGGCTTCAGGGAAGCCTTTGGAGCCTGGGGAGGGCGAAACATGAGCCTACTGGGCCCACCAGAAGTTGGCAAACAGGCCATTTCTGGCCTCCAGAGGGCCTCCTTGAATTGTGGTTGTGGGCACTCATGCATAGACGACAATGCGTGCCCATGCTTTTTCGGCACCCGAGGGAAAAAAGGTTCACCAGAACTGTTCTAGAGGCTCAACAGATCCAGCTCTTTTCCAGTTTCCTTGTAGGATTATACTCCAAGCCTCATAACATCTTCAACTCTATTTCTGGAGCTTTCCATTTTATTGATAACAAACTACTGGATTTGCACTAGAAATGGGTGAGTCTTCCCAAAGAGAATTCACCAAAGTGGAATTGAATTTTCTTTATCATTTAGGGGTACCTCTATTAATGTAGAATTGCATTATAGTTTCAACTACTGCATTACAGTTGCTCCGAGTCCTCGGAGAGGGGCGGCATACAAATCTAATAAATAATAATAATAATAATAATAATTATTATTATTATTATTATTATTATTATTATTATTATTATTATTATTATTATTACACTACACTGTGAATGGCACTTGACTTACTTTCTACTCCTCTGCCTTCCACATTCTTTTTATTTATGCTGCTATCAATTCAAGATCTTCTAGCTTCTGTTTTTTCAAACTAAATGTACTGCATTGCCCATTTGATTAAATTCATTGTGCCAAGATCATCTTGAAATTTCTTTCTGTCTATTTTAGGGGAGTTCAGTTGTGTATAGTGTAGAACCGTGATAGTGGATCCAGGACACGTGACGTCAAAGCTCCGCCCATGGAATTCCCTATTGGGATTCCCCACCTCCTTTCAAGCCTCCAGATTGGCCGAAAACGCCGCTGCCGATCGCAAAAAGGGTGCTCTGCCGAGCGGCGCCGAGCAACTGTCACCTTCTGAAACAGCCGGGCGTTTTTGGCGGCCTCCGGAACCAGAACCCAAACTTCCGGGTTCGGCATTCAAGAGAACGCCGAGAACCCCTCCGGCTGTTTCAGAAGGTGACAGCCAGGCGGCAGCGGTTCTCGGCAGCCTGCCGAACCTGAAAAGTTTGGGTTCGGGTTCGGGAGAATGCCGAGAAGCCCCCCGGCTGTTTTAAAAGGTGACAGCCGGGTGGCGGTGCCCAGCGGAGTGCCATTTTGCGATCTGCGGTGGGTTTGTAAACCAAAAAAAGTTCGTAAGAACAGGCAAAAAATTTCTGAACCCCGGGTTCGTATCATGAGGGGTTCGTATCACGAGGGGTTCGTATCACGAGGTACCACTGTACTTTTATTTGCATAGAATTGTATTTTTCCTTAGAGGAGAACTAATGTATAAACTCTTCTTCCCAATTTACTAAATTTCTGTGGGTAGGGATTTAAGGGAAAGGGAGCATTCACTCATAGTCCACAATCCAGGGGTGGGTTCTGGATTCCTTTTCTGCTGGTTTGCATAGGGATGCATATGCAGAATCTAAAAAACAAGATGGTGGTGCTTATGGTGCCACTGAGAGAACTGGCTTGGGGGCGTGGCAGGCCTGGGTTGTTGCCGGTTTCAGCGACCCAGCCCTCCAAGTTTTATTTATTTATTTATTGGACTTTTATGCCGCCCCTCTTCAAGGACTTGGAGTTACTAACAGTTCTATAGAACCAGTCTGAACCAGTAGGAACCCACCTCTGCTACAACCATGGTTAGCTTTATAGGTGATGGAGATACAGAACATTTATTTATTTATCACGTGTAAAACCCACTTGCTATTGCAATGGGGGAATATAAAAATATAAGAGGTGGAAGAAGTGTGGAAATTCACATTACACTTGCCTCTAGTGCTATCACTGAACTCTGTGGCTAGCGAATTAGATCCCTTAATAAAAAGCTTTGTAACGTTTTGCTCTGAGCTCCTTTGGACTAGGCTTCAAGGGGCTGATCAAACAGGTTTAGCAAGTGGCGCAGGCAATTTATGTGAATACTGTAGAGGTTGTTGTAGGAAGAAACTCTCCACAGAAACTCTGCAGACTTTCTTGAGTAACAGTCTTAGAGAAAATGAAGAATGCGGGGGAGGACAGGGGGAAGGCTGTGCTTGGCTTCTTTGTGTCCAGGCCTGGAAAATAATATTTATGTACAGAAGCATGTTAAGTGATTTGGATGTCAGCTGAATCTGGTTCTTTAAGCATTAAAGGCTTCCCCCCCTTATCTTTACGACTTTTGTGTTAGTTACTTACTAACTGGGGATTCCCCTCCCCCCCAGGTTTTGGATTTTAGTACAAATTTTACTGTATCTACATATATTTATACACATATGCAATTGTGGAATTGTGGAAATATGGGGCCCTTAGAATTTGTGGAAATATGGTGCCATTAAAGAAGGCTCTAGATTCAGTAATGACTGTTGGCAACTCTTACAAGATTCTTCTTTGGGAAGTTCTAGTTTTGCTCACTGACCTAAAACAGATTTAAAATTTATACTGTAGGAATATAGAATCTATATTTGTTCCCGAAAATGAAAATCAAAAGGCATCTCCATCTCTCTTAGAGGACAACTGATGAGGAAGTTCTCCTCCCTTATTCTATACCTCTTGGATAACTTCCATGAGTCTATCAGCCTTCCCAATTACTGCCTTTCCATCATGAGTTTTCATATCCTGTCATGATTGATTGATTGATTGGACTTATTACCAGCCAGTATGTACATGATGGCTTACACATCCATGCTTCTTGAAGATAATGGAAGTGTGGTAGGTTGTATTCCATCACATCTCTAGGGTACAAGGTTGGGGGGCAACATATTTCATTCACTTAACATGAGACTATATCAGGTCCAATTTAGATTTATATGTATTTTGGCTTAATCAGAAATACTTCAGGTTTGTGTGCTTCATTGTACATAAAAATATGAACACCATAGTGGATCTTGTCCATCATTCTGTTACAACAATGACCGGTCAGGTGCCCCTAGAAGCCTTGAAAATGACTACCAAGGAAATGGCACCCACTTTAACACATCCATACGTTCATGTATCTGAGCTACTGATATTCAGGTAGCGGACTGCCTATTAATTTTTTGTAAAATTATCTTCTATTTGGTTTATTTTGTTTTGAAACAATATCACCATATAACGAAGAGATGATTTAAAATATTGGCCCTAACTGATTGCATAGTTCGGTGATGGTGAACCTTTTTTTCCTTGGGTGCCAAAAGAGCTTGTCCATGCGCTATCGCACATCCACAAGTACCCACACCTGTAATTCAATGCCTGGGGAGGGCAAAAACAGCTTCCCCCATCCCCTGAAGGCCCTCTGGAGGCTGGAAACTGCCTGTTTCCCAATTTGTGGTGGGCCCAGTAGGTTCATGTTTTGCCCTCCCCAGGCTCCAAAGGCTTCCCTGGTGCTGGGGGAGGGTAAAAACGCCCTCCCCCACTCCTCTGGAAGCTCACTGAAAGCCAAAAAACCCTCTGTGGCAGCCAAAAACCATCTGTCCAGCATACATATGCATGTTGGAGCTGAGCTAGGGCAACGGCTCATGTGCCAGCAGATATGGCTCCGCGTGCCACCTGTCACACCCATGCCATAGGTTCACCATCACTGGCATAGTTAGTGAGGGAACTAGTGAGGTGTTAAACTTAGAGCCCTTGGGCTAGATCTGGCCTGTGGGATGCTTAGCTCTGGTCTGTGGGACCGCCTTGGAAACAGTGAAAGACTAACCCGTAGTGCCTCTGCCGGAGAAAATGGGCTCTCAATCTCCATTTTCGGCTGGGACAATATTCTTCAACCCTCTGCCAGCAAAAATCTGGCCTGAGAGATTGGGAGCCCATTTTTGCTGACAGAGCATTCGGACCACCACAGGGAGCCCTAACACAACCTGGACCTTCCCAGGTCAAATACAACCCTGATGTGGACCTCAAATTGAGTTTGACACCCCGGATCTAGTGCTTTTTTTAAAATAAAAAAATTCAACCTGTATTTGAATATATCTAGGTAAGGGAAGGAATGTGATAAATCCCTTCATAATTGATTTTTTAAATTTTCAACAAGTTTTTTTCTAACGTTCAGTTAACATCTGTCTTCCTGCTACTTGGATCTATTGTTTCATATCCTGTGTTTTAGGATCATAGCGATCACAGAGGTCATGGAACACTTTCCTTCTTAATCATCTGTTCTCAAAACGTTACATTTTCTCAACTGCTCTGTGTAGGATTTAATTTCCAGGCCTTTGATCACTCCTGCTCTTGTCCTTCACACCAACTCCGGATGTCTGGACCTTCTTAGAACGTGCTCATGTCCAAGTTTGAGTGGGACTGTTTCTTCCTGTTGTCTGGAAACAATGCTACTCTTGATATGTCCCAAATCTTACACTTGTCTTTTTAGCAAACTAAGAGCTTTGTCACAAATGATGCCTTAATAATTATTCTTCTGCTGTGCTCTTGCATCATTGTCTTGATTTTTATATTGTATAGACTGCTTAAATACTCTTTAATAGTATTTCCAGTAAAGTTGTACTTTTGCTGTTACGTGGCACCATCCAATAACACCTTAACAAGTGCAAAGTGTCTTTGGCTCAGACATACCTGAGTTGGAGAGCCAAATCATTGCAATTATTAAAGGTAATAGGCTAGAAGCTAGGAGACCATGGGTTCCAATCCTAAAAGAGGTTGGCTGGGTAACTTTGGGCTTTTTAGGTTCACTTGGCCTTAGACCAAATCACTACTGAAAATATTACCAAGAAAGTTGCATGAGCTTGTCTTTGTAATCATGAGAATCAAAACTGACCTGAAGGCACAAGAAACAATGTAATAACAAAAATAGCATTTTTGAAGTATCTAGGCATGACTGGGAAGAGAACATATATACGCAGAGAAGGAGTTGGCATGGGAGATAGTACCCCAGCTCCCCAAACATACATACACTTGCAGCATCGATTCTGAGTCAGGGGATCAAAGGTTTATTTTTCAAAGCTTTTGGACTTGTTCTGGAACTCATTCTCATTGAACTTTTCTTTCTCCAAAATATGTGTATGTGAGAGAAGTTCTCCAAGGATGGGTTCCAGCACAAGTCCAAAAGTTTTGAAGAATAAACGTCTGGTCCTGATGATTGATTCAGATTGGGTCCTGCAACATTATTCTGAAACACATATACAGTGATACCTCGTCTTACGAACTTAATTGGTTCCGGGAGGAGGTTGGTAAGGTGAAAAGTCCGTAAGACGAAACAATGTTTCCCATAGGAAACAATGTAAAACCGATTAATGCGTGCAAGCTGGGGGGAAAAAATCACAAAAACAGCGCTCCGCTGGCCGTTGCCGCCCGGCTGTCAGTGTCCTTCCTGGCCGGCCAAAACGTGGACTCCAGGAAGGATTCCCCACCTCCGTTTGAGCCTCCCGACCGGCCGACAGCTCCACGGCTCTTCTGCAAAGGTGACAGCTGGGTGGCGGCAGTTCTCAGCGTCCTCCCGAACGCCGAACCCAAACTTTTACCGAACTTACGGGTTCGGCGTTCGGGAGAACAGCGAGAAGCCCCCTGGCTGTTTCGGAAGGTGACAGACAGGCGGTGGCACTTCTCGGCATTCTCCCGAACCTGAACTTTTGCCGAACTTCCGGGTTCAGCGTTTGCAGCGGTGGGTTCATAAGGCAAAAAAAGTTCGTAAGAAGAGGCAAAAAAATTCTGAACACCGGGTTCATATCTCGAAAAGTTTGTAAGACGAGGGGTCCATATCACGAGGTACTACTGTATTTTCTTTCATTGCAAGGTATTTACTTGTTCATCTTTCTTATATATTTTTCAGTAAAAGAAGCCAGGAGAAGGGTATCAAGGGATGTGCCTGGGGACACATTATTGTTTGTGGACATTTCCCCACTACACTTGTATTAGCAGATATGTCTGATAAGATTGACTTTGACATTTGCATGCCAAATCTGTGTCCTTTTGTACTTTTTTCCAGAATATAATTCCTTTACTGATTAAATATACCACTTAAAAACCAGTTAACCCCCAAAGAACAGGTGTCTGGCCAAACTGAAATAACCTGTTAATCTCGCACTTGATGTACGTAATAGAAACTCTGAATTAGTCATCAGCAGTAGATGATTTCCAAGACACATAAACATATGCATGCACACTTCTTGCTAACAAGCGAGGAGATACTGGTATTTGTGCAAAGCATCCACTGAAGTGGAAAATCAAGTATAACCGGTTGATGTGAGAATTAAATTTGGCATTGTTCCATTAAAACAATTCTTCTACTGATGGAGAGGAGAGGAACAAATGAAATGCTAGCAGCTAAACCTTAATTAACCTGAAAAGAAAAGAAAGAAGAAAGGAAAAGAAAAAAAATAAAGAAGAAGAAAAAGAAAGTGGAGAGGAGAAGCGAGAAGAGATCCTATAATATAAAATGTTTGGATTATGTAAAAATCCCATCTTTAGTTCTAGAGAAGCAGCATTCACAATGGACAACTGTATATGAAAACCTATGCCATTTGTCACATAAGAAAACCATGATTATCAGAATCCTAAGGATTCAGGAAATTATTCATTTTTATATTTATATTTATTTTAGTCATGTCACTCAGCTTTTGGAATCCACTCATCCCTATTACAGCTCCCATTGAAAATGAAAAGGTATAATTTTAAATGACTTAAATGAAATATAGCCGCGTGAACTATAGTGGGACTACCAAGTTCTGCCCACATTTCAACATCACTCCATGAGCTGCACTGGTGGCCAATTGGTCTCCGGGCCCAATTCAAAGTTCTGGTTGTGATCTACAAAGCCCTACATGGTCTATGACCAGATTATCTTCAGGACCATCTTCTGTCTCATGTATCCCAGCAGCCAGAGTCGGCCTTCTCCAGGTCCCATTGGCCAGATAATGTCGACTGGTGGGGCCTAGGGGAAGAGCCTTCTCTGTGGTGGCCCTGGCCCTCTGGAACAAACTTCCTCCAGAGATATGTACCGCCCCCTCCCTCCTGATCTTTCGTAAAGCTTTAAAAACCTACCACTGCCGGCGGGCATGGGGGCCATGAGTGATGAGACTGTCTCTGGCCGATACTAGATTTGATTGGACTGGATGAATGGGTGCAATTGTACATGGGGTCTTTTTAAAATGTTTTAGTAAATTTCCATAATTTTTTATAATTATTTAGATTTCTTATATATTGTTGCATTCAATGTTGTACGCTGCCCTGAGTTGCCTTGAGAACAGCGGCATAGGAATCAAATAATCAAATAATCAAATAATCAAATAATCAAATAATCAAATAATCAAATAATCAAATAATCAAATAATCAAATAATCAAATAATCAAATAATCAAATAATCAAATAATCAAATAATCAATTTTTGTGGCTCAGAGTTGACATGAGGGATCCTTGGTGCAGTGTTGGGCTTCACATAATTTAACAGCTGGTTCGCCTACTGCACAATTTAAAATGTGAACTTGCGTGCGGCTTCGAACACACAGTGATTTAATGCGCGTGGCTTCCAGCACACCTTGTCGGGCAGCTGCGGTGAGTACAGTAGAAATCAGCTGGGCTGGGTGGGTTAAGTAAGCGAGCCAGACAGTGAGATATATAGGACAGCATAATGCCGGGGTGAGTGGGTGGGCAGTTTGCCCAAACCAGCATTAGCCCACCTCTGCCTTGGTGCACCAAGGAGCACTGATGAGCAATGTTTAAAGTGACCAGGTTGATTATATCCTTCAGAAGAGAAGGACTTAGGGGTAGTGATTTCTGACAGTCTCAAAATGGGTGAACAGTGCAGTCAGGCGGTAGGGAAAGCAAGTAGAACGCTTGGATGCATAGCTAGAGGTATAACAAGCAGGAAGAGGGAGATTGTGATCCAGCTGTATGAGACCACATGTGTTCAGTTCTGGAGACCTCACCTACAAAAAGATATTGACAAAATTGAACAGGTCCAAAGACGGGCTACAAAAATGGTGGAAGGTCTTAAGCATAAAACTTATCAGGAAAGACTGGTGGACCATGAGGTCTTTTTCTGCCGTCAATCTTTTATGATTCTGTGTTTCTATAAGATGCTTCAATCACTGTAGCAGTTCTAGGCATCCTTTTTCAAACAACAGCAACGAAGAAAATATTCAATACTAAGCCTTAAAACCCTGCATTTAGAAAATAACTGGCATAAATGCAGGCAATTGGTCTGAGAAAGTATGGTTACAACTCTCCACGCTTTCCCAAGGTCGGCTGAAAGAGCCAAGTATTCTCAAGAATTGGGGCCATCTGGACTTCTTTTTCCGGATGGGGGAATGGGACCTGAAGCAAGAATGGCCTCAGAGCAGACATGTGTCCAGCAGAGGTAGGCAAAGTTGGCTCTTCTATGACATGTGGACTTCAATTCCCAGAATTCTTGAGCTAGCATGATTAGGCTCAGGAATTCTGGGAGTTGAAGTCCACAAGTCATAGAAGAGCCAACTTTGCCTACCCTGCAGCTAGACCCACTGAATTAGCTTTGCTTTAATGATGGAATTTTAAGGATGGAATGGTGCAACATTCTGACCCTGCAGAACTTACCAATCAGACAAAAGCAATCTGTAAATTTATTTATTGGTTGATTTATATGCCACCCACGGACCGGGGGCTCAGGGAAATCTGTAAAGAGAAATATAAGTGTTGCTGGTCTGTAATTAAATCTCAACCTAACATAAAAATGAATTCCAGCTGATACACAAAATAGCAAGCACAAAGAAAGGGAAGTTTGTCAAGGGAAAAATCAGTGTCATGTTGGTAATGATTCTTTTCCTATGCATACAAGGCTCTATGGAAAAACAGTGCTGAGGGAGGCTTTTTCTGCCTGTTTTTTTCTCTTAGCTCAGAAATTTAAAAAGTAGAGTTTATTCAAAAACTGGACAGCTTTTAAGGGAGGAAAAGTACAAACTAAGCCAGGCCTAAGCAGTTGGTATTTAAGGCAAACTCTTTCTGAAAGGCAGCTTCATTGAAAGGAAAGGAATCGGCATTTATTATTATTATTATTATTATTATTATTATTATTATTATTATTATTTATTGGATTTGTATGCCGCCCCTCTCCATAGCCAGATGGAGGGGGAACACTTAGCCATTGGAAGGGATACTCATTTTCATTAATGTACCCAGAATTTACTGTGTTCATCTACTAACATCTGATGCCTTCCATATGTATTGTATATGAAATTACCACAGTGCTCAGGGGTGGGTGCCACTTTGCCATCGGTTCGTATCGTGATGTTTTGTGCATGCATGCACATTCCCTGGTGCAATTTGGCTTCTGCATATGCTGGAATAGGCCCAAAACACAGCTGAAGAGCTGATCAAGTTTGCTTATTCCTATGGTGAAGGAATAAAGGGCAGTTTAAACCTGGAGGAGAGTGGGAAGGGCCCTTTTTCAAGCAGCAGCAGAGGAGACAATGTCTAAACAGTAAAATATTCATCAACACCCACCCCCTCCAAAAAAGAGATTGCATTACCCATAGACCGGCACTGACCATCTATGATGTCATCCTGATGTCACTAATGGGTTGCTAGCGGTTTGGGCGAACTGGTCTGAACTGGGAGGAATCCACCCCATGGTAGAGCAGTGGTTTTTACCCTGGGGGTCAGGACCCCTTTGTGGGTTGAATGACCGTTTCACAGGGGTTGCCTAAATCCATGGGAAAAGACAAATTTCCCATGGTGTTAGGAACTAAAGCATCTATTCTGGCACCTTGGAATGTATTTTTACAATCCGACCAATCAGGTGTTTACAATGGGAGTGTCCCTCTGATCTTCCTGCCAATCAGCTTAAAGCTCTTTTGGGAGAATTGGCGCTATACTTAGGGTTGGGGGTCACCACAACATGAGGAACTATATTCAGGGATTGTGGCATTGGAAAGGTTGAGAACCACCGTGGTAGAGGATATTGGAATAGCATTCATCTGCAGATAAACAATTGATTTAGATGAGAATATTGATTTCAGTTCTCCGTCATTTGTATTTTTTTTTTAATTGCCATGTTGACTTTCAAGATGGGACAGATTAAACCTGGGACATTTTGCATGCTGAGCTGATCCCCTCCTTTGTGTGTCCTTGAAGAGCCCTGGCCAGACACACTGAATCAAATGGACAAATAATGTGCTGTAACATAAGTCAGTGTATGAAGGAGCTACACATGCCCATATTTTATTTCTCGGGTTCTTTGAACCTTGCTAGAGCTCCAACAGTCCAATAACAGTGACTTCATAGTGGCGACTTTTGGATGAAGGAAACCACTGACATGACCTCTGCTGTCTTTTAATGGCAACTGTGAGGGAGAGAGTATAACAGTTTCCAGCTTGGCAATTGTAGCTCCGTCAGCTCTGTAATCCAAGCTTGGCACCTCCATGTAAACAGTTCATTTTTCAAATGCATACTGAGCTCCATTTAAACTGCCTGTTCCTGCCTGACTACCACCTACTTCTTGCCTCCAGGATATCACGTTTAGCATTTGCATGCAGAAAATGTTTTGTTTACTCCCTGGTAGCTTTGCTTACAATATTTCCAGAACCTAGACTGTAAAACACTGTGCTCACCTAGGAAAGAAGTGATGAAATAGGGGGGAAAAATGACATACTCTTTTGCCCCTCCAGTCTTCTGTCTTTTGCCCAAGTTACCAGTAGGAAGATATGTAATCTGAGTTTAAAGAATATAAATCTCCCTAGAGGAGAAATGCTGCATTTTTAAGAGACTGTGGCGAAAGCCACAATGTTTAGCTTCTGAGAAACTCAACTTTAAGTGAACATATTTCCCCCATATGGTAAATATGGTGTATTTGTGGCAGGACCTGAAAAAAACATAATCTGTCTGCTTATTTGAAGCAGCTCCAGGTTGCAAAAGGCCAGGAAAATGCTTTTGTGAGGTCTTGTAGCTTCCAAAATGAGTGGAGAAAGCAAGCCTGGTTTTGCATGCTTTTTAGAGGGCCTTCTTGCATGAATTCCAGAGAGTCTGGAGGTTTGGCATGTCATTCCAAATGACATGGCATCTCAGAGGTTTGCCATCATTGGGTTAGGAAGACACCACGAGTAGCTTAAGACCAATAAACAAACTCATGGAGATTGTCATTTTTCTATAAACTGTAATGTTGTCTTGCTTTGCAGTACAGTATTATAGTCTCCTTAAATGAGTATTATGGCTTCTTTTATTCCATATGTTCATTGTGGCATATAACATGTTTTTTTTAAATTAATCACAGATATAGGAAATGAGGCGTTATATGTGGCTCTACACCAGGGGTGTCAAACTCAATTTGATTGCATCGGGGTTGTGTATGACCTTGGGGGATGGAGTGGCCGGGATGGTGGTGGCCAGCTCGACATCACTCATATCGGGGATGCCTGTGGTGGCCCAAACGCTGTGCCAGCAAAAATGGGCTCCTGAGCTTCATTTTCAGCCACAACAGCCTCCTGAAACCCTCTATCAGTGAAAACAGAACTCGGAAGTAGTGTTGGTTGAACCCAACAAAGTTCGAGTTAGCCGAACTCACCTGAACTTTGCCGTGAAGTTTGGGTGAGTTCGCCGAACTCGAACCCAAACTTTACCCGAACCCGAACTTTATCCGAACCTGAACTTTACCCGAACTTTACCTGAACCAAACCCAAACAGCAGCAGCACCGCTGCGGCATCCTTTTCTGTAAAAATAAACAAACTTCCAGCAAACGTGGTAGATAAATCCACAGTAACTGAATTTAAACATGCCTGGGATAAACATATATCCATCCTATGATAAAATACAGAAAATAGTATAAGGGCAGGTGGGGAATTCTGCACATCCTTTTGCTTCCTTTTAATTGTACAGAAAAGGATGCTGCAGTGGTGCTGCAAGCAAAAGGAGGTGGGAAATCCCATGATGGGATTCCGGGTGCGGGGCTTTGATGTCACGGAGACTCCTCTCTGTGACGTTAAAGCCCTGCCCCCAGAATCCCATCATGGGATTTCCCACCTCCTTTTGCTTGCAGTGCCGCAAGCAAAAGGAGGTGGGAAATCCCACGATGGGATTCCCCACTCTCCTCCTGGGCGGCAGCGTTTCGTGGTGTTCGGCTGAACGCCGAACCCGAACCAGAACTTTACCCAAACATTTAAAAAGTCCGGGTTTGGGTTCGTCATGCCGAACACTGCAAAGTTCGGCACAAACCCGAACTTTGCAGGTTCGGTTCGCCCAACACTACTTGGGAGGGCTGCATGCAGCCTTCCCAATCTCATTTTTGGCTGGCAGAGGCACTGAAGGCCGGTCCTCTGCTTTTTCCAGGGTGGCCTTGTGGGCCAGATCTAAGCACCCTGTGGGCCGGATCCAGCCCGCAAGCCTTGAGTTTGACACTCCTTCTCTACAGCATTTAGTAGGACAAAAACATGTTCCTGATGTAACTGCCATCTTCAGAGAAGGATCCTTCGGAGAGGGGCGGCATACAAATCTAAGTAATAAATAAATAAATAAAATCCTTTCCTCAGGGGTCTATCAAATAGGATTGGGGGAAAAAATGACCCAAACAATTGTCTGCTCCATTAGTTGATGTTTTTTTGTTGTAAAAATAAGAACCAATCAGTCAAATACAAAAGTGAATGAAATATCGCTTTAGGTTTGACCCTCAAGATGGATAATATCAGATGAAATGAGCAAAAGTTATATGCTGGCTTTCTCCATTCTGGTGTCTCAGACAAATCTTTGCCTGCAGGCTGATATTATTTTGACAGAATACTTTAGAGGACTGCATCCATTTAGTCTGAATAATCACATTAGTATTTATTAGCCACATATTGCAGATGGAGATCTGAGGCTTAGGGGTGGTAGTAATACAATATTCTGACTTCATAATAGAAGTGATACATGAACCAGGAAAATTTACTAATTTATAAACAATCCCTGGGCTGCTAAATTAAATACAAAAGTCTGATGATTAATTGGACATACCAGTTGTTTCTTGTCAATAAGACAAAATTGATTTCCTATTGGATTTTCTGAGATGTTTTTTCACTGTAGACTTGGGATTTTCTCCTGCCTAAATAATAGCCAAGTGTGAACCAAATAACTTGGGCAGCTAAATGCTTCTATTAACTAGAATATAGCACTGGGAAGCTAAGTACAGTATTTGTATTTTGTTATTTATTTATTAGGGGAAAGAGTGAGAGAAAATAGAAGATCTGTAAATTTAAAGGAAAATAGAGAAACCGAAGATTCGGAATTGTAATTGTAAATATGGACGTTACATTTGATGTTTTTGTCATATATCGATTTTTGTCTTGATGTTTTGCTGTTTTTGTTTTCAAAAAAATCAATAAAAATTATTTTTTTTTAAAGAAGAAGAAAAAATAAAATAAAAAAGGATGGCACCCACATATCGGCACCAACCAAACCATTTCCGTGACCTCATCGTGACGTCACCACCGGGTCACTAATGGTTCAGGCGAACTGGTCCATACCGCTAGGAGCCCACCTCTGGTCCAAAGTCACCCAGCTGACTTTCATACCTAAGGCAGGACTAGAACTCACAATCTCCTGGTTTTGGGCCAGCATGTTCACTACTATACCAAACTGGTATTCAAGATGAACTTTGGATTCTACTAACATACTACAATCTGTTTAGGAAATCGTGAGGTTTGCCTCCCTTGTTTTTTGTATGACAAATCAATAGAAGAAAAAGAAACAAAGAGCAGACAATGTGAATTGCATCAAATTTATGCACAAGCGTATACACCTATGTTCCTTGTTTGGGCAAGCAAACCAAGTATTGGCTCGGGATCAAGTGTGCCAGTGGGGCTGAATATGATTTTGGGAGCACATTTAAAGTTACTTATATAATGTGTTGGATATCAAGAGCTGCAGTGGTGCAGTGGTTAGAATGCAGTACTGCAGGCTACTCCTGTTGACTGCCAGCTGCCTGCAGTTTGGCAATTCGAATCTCACCAGGCTCAAGGTTGATTCTGCCTTCCACCCTTCTGAGGATGGTAAAATGAGGACCCAGATTGTTGGGAGCAATAGGGTGGCTCTCTAAGCTGCTTACAATGGTCATTTAGTGACCATTTGAAATTAAAACAGCAGTGGTGCATGACCATTTTTCACATTTATGACTTGTTGCAGCATGCCCATGATAAAAAACGCTTGGCAATTGAGATGTATTTGCGATGGTTGCAGAGACCTCAGGTCATCTGATCACCTTTGTGACCTTTTGACAAGCAAAATGGTAATGAATGTTTTTTAAATAAAATTAGAACTGTTAGCTTTTTTAATGATATTAATAGGATCCAGATGTATTGTTATATTTTCTTTGATATGTTGTGAGCCGCCCTGAGTCCTTGGAGAGGGGTGGCATTCAAATCAAATCGAATCAAATTTCAAATCAAATCAAATCAAATCATTCAGGGCAGAACCAGATTCACTTAACAACTCTATTTTACTGTGTAAAATGGAGCAAAATGTAAAAACAGTCTTGCTTAGCAATGGAAATTTTGGTCTCCATTGTGGTAATAAATGAGATCCATAAAATGAGGACCCAGATTGTTGGAGGCACTATGCTGATTCTGCAAACCGCTAAGAGAGGGCTATAAAAGTACTATGAAGTGGTATATAAGCCTAAGTGCTACTGCTAAATGTTAAATCAAGGTATACTTTTACATTGCAATTAGCAATAGCAATAGCATTTAGACTTATATACCACTTCACAATGCTTTACAGCCCTTTCTAAGCGGTTTACAGAGAGTCAGCATATTTCCCCCAACAATCTGGGTCCTCATTTTACTGACCTTGGAAGGATGGAAGGCTGAGTCAACCTTGAGCCTACTGAGATTCGATCTGCCAAACTGTTGGCAGCCGTTGATCAGCAGAAGTAGCTTGCAGCACTGCACTCTAACCGCTGCACCACTGAAGCTTGATGAAGGAGCCTCGAAGGAGATATGATCCCTTACGTTTGGTAATATCCTTATCTTCATCCAGAACAGGGGTGTCAAACTCACGTTGTCATGGCAGCATCACAGAACATATCGGGACTTCCCCCCAACTTTGCTAAACCGGACGCTTCTGTCCCATGGGCTCGGAGTTTGACAGCCCTGATCCAAAAGGTTGTTCTTATTTCCAGACTGTCAAAGTCCCAGTTGTTTTGCTTGGTGTGTTTGTGTACTGTGCAGTGCATCCTGTGCTGTATTACTTTCCGAAGCAGACTGTATTAGTCAACTGTTTGCTAGTCAATTTGTCATTGGAATGTCGCCTGTGGCAATGGACCTGCTTTACGCCTATGTTGCAGAATAGAAGAATCTAGTAAATGAATTCCACACAATAGTTATTGACTGGAGCAGTAGCTAATCGCAACGCAAAAGAAGCAGCAAAAAAAAAAAATTGAAAACTTCATAATAAAATAGAAACTGGCCTTTCTATGTAGGGAGAGTTTTTGTTATTCCCATTTGAAACCAATGACAATTGTAGTCTGGGAACTCTAAACTGGAAATTAGTGCTTCTTGTTTGACGCTGGGCTCTGTTTTATCTCTTCCTACCTCATTTCTTCTTTTTAATAACAATATTATTAAGCATTAAATTAAATAGTTAAAGACTAATAGAAGCTACAAAAAATAATAAAAAGAAAACAAGAAAGGGTGTATGTGTGTGTGTAGTATATATAAATATTATATATGTGATATATATACTGTATATGTATATATATTGCTCACTCACAACATATAGAAAATAGAAACTGGTATTTTTATGAAGGAAGAGTTTTTGTTATTCCCATTTGGAACCAATGACAATTGTGGTCTAGGAACTCTAAATTAGTGGAAATTAGTGTTTTAGTGTGAAAATAAAAATCTGGAGCAAGCATCAGGCTTGGTCATTTATCCCTTCTATTATTGGAAGTCTTCAGAAGCTACTCTTTTTTCTTTAGATTGTACTTCATTGGCTATCAGATTCCAGACCATCTGTGGTTAATCTTGTTTGAAATAAATTTCAAAAGGTAGGTTATGACA